>NC_135263.1:6950802-7250802 GCF_964204865.1 Styela clava
CAGAAATTTGATTTAACACTTTAACACTGTTTGTATATGGTTATACCCGGAAGTTTCAGTACTCTAGGTGTAGGAAACTTTGCATCAAATTTATGTTCTCTCTAGAATATGTATGCCTAAACGATCTGAGTCTCCCTGTACACATATTTCAATTGCAGGAAGAAATTCGAGTTCATTGGAATTTTGGCAACATACACTCTTTAGATTCACTTCACATCTTTTATGATTGATGCACATCACGAATTTTTCGATTATGATGTTAGGCATTGATACATAAGATCGATTCGCACGCGCAAGGCGTTATCAGGCCAAGAGTTTAGTCGGAAACATACTTCGTTTCCGGTAGCATATCATATGTACCGTGAATTAGGCAGCGTTTATGTCTGACGCACATCTGTATCTTGTTGCATAGAGTGATGACGCTTGCATGCACGGATCCGGAAACTCGTGTTGCACACTTACTCGCTGGTGTATCGTCAACATGAAACATTTACAAATTCATTCATTTCGCGTATCAGCCAGTTGTTACACTGAAGTTCATATTCGAATGTTGATCTTATGTGGTTTCTTTCGTCTATTTATTAGATCTGACTGATCGTCGTATTGACTGTGAGTTTGTTGAAAAGCCAAACCAACCTAACCACATATTCTCGAAGGATTTTAGTTTTAAAACAATTGTGACAAAGGAGAAATGTTATGAGAAGTATATTTAGTGTAGCGAGCTATAGAGTGCTTTCGGTACATCCAAACAGGTGCTCAGACGTTTGAATCGCGATTGCTAGTTAGAATATACATTTTTGTTCACCCTATACTTCAGATTGCGCGAGTACTATGCGTGTAATATACTATGTTCAATGATGATGCAGTAGTATTCAGCTTTTCATATTGGGTTAGGATATCTATATTTTATAACGACGTATACAGTGTCATCGTGTGTTCATTAAACTTGCATCTAAGTGTCAGAACTTTGCAATTACTGGCAAATAACTGACCGCATTTGCAAGTAATGATGGTAAGATAATGATTCTTAAAAACGTCCTTTTAATCCAGTCTGTTCATATCTCAAATGTGAATTTAAAAACAAATCGAATCTTGATTGAAAAAAATTGACAAAAAAAAAATATATATTTATGTATATATTATTTCTGAAGGATAATTTTCAGGAATATGCCAGAGGAAACACCTTCCTTATTTCTGCTATAAGGCCTGGTGTATCAAATAACGATTGGGTACATATATATTGTCCTTAACTTACATGCGAGTGGGTTCTTAATTAGGTGTGACGATCGTATTCTTGTCTGATTAATTTTAAATTTACCAGGTGTATGTTGAGTCAATTATTCACAAAAGTAATTTAATTTTAATTTTAACAAATTAAAAAATTAAGTTAAGAATGTAAGCTTTTTGTTGAGCCACAGTACAGAAAATCATTAGTTGGGCTATGTCAGAAGAGATTATGATCTCACTAATCTCTTTGCTTCTAACGTTTATGAAGACTCTGCTTCGGTAGAGATTAATTTGTTTTAATAAAAATTAAAGTTTCATAAATAAAGTGTTCCAATATTTGACTAGCGCACAATTTCCTGAATCACTGAGTCATTGAAAAATTATATTATTTATTTAAAAACAAAAGAAATTGTAATTTGAATCCAACATGATTGGATTTGAAAATCATTTGTACCCTTTCCGAAATTTGTCAAAATATGAAAATTTGATATCACAGCACACACAAAGATCACATCTCACGCAAGTTCTCTTTCAGTTCAAAATTAGGTTCCTTTGGAATGGTTTTATAATAATTCGTTTTTGTAAATCCTTTCCGCTTATCAGCCACTTGCGTGAATGCTTAATTTACATATTTTTTCCTATTACTAAAAATTACATCCGGTTTCAAACGTACCAGTGGGAAAAATGTACTGTTAAAAATCACGAAGAATTCAATATCATTTTGAGAAAATTTAGCTAGATCATAGTGTTCTAATCGGGCTCGTTTTAATTAAAATCAGGCAAGAATTGATCATGAATGTTAAAAACCAGGTAAATAATCTTAAGGGTTGGAATAACATATATATTATGGTGATGATACTGTAATTGTATATATAACATATTTCTTTGTAATTATGTACTTTATTCCGACGCTTATAATAAAATTACACTAATAATTAATGATGAAGATGATAAACCATCGTTTCTGATAACTTTTAAATACTTATAAATTTGTAAGGTATTATTTATCGATGGGGATGCGATTAAATATTAATTAATGTCATATTGGTCTTGTAATTTTCGTGTTATAATTAGAAAAATTAAATCTTATTATCATCGTAATTTTTGCTACCGCAAAATGTTTTGACTTTTTTCAGTATTATTAGAACTGAAAATTTCATTAAAACTTTTTCGAGTTCAGAGAAAACTTTCACCGAGAAAGAGCCATAAAACACGTTCATACATCGGCTCATTGTACATCGGCTTGAGCAGAACAGGTGTTAGAATGTTTGTTTTTATGTGTTATTGTGACAACGTTTCTAGGAAATCTAGTTTTCTGGCCGAAGTGGAAGCAGAGGTATTTTAATGAAAAGGGCAGTACTTTTAATTTCGAAATCTTTTATAAAATGTTATATTTCCCATCGTCTACAATGGCCACTACCAGACTACCAGAAAAGGAATTTTTCCACAGTTTTGCCCCAAACTCAGCAACGAAAACACGTAATTATCGCGCTAACCAATGTGATTTCTTGTATATGCTTGCACCATTGGCGCGTAGCTCACAATTTACACTTTTAGGTAACCTAATACGGTACCGACAAGTATACTGTAATTACTGGTATCGACTTTGCTTTAAAATATTCAAAACTAGTGAAATCGACTTGCATTTTATGATAAAACATAAACGAAAATTTATACCACAACACCTACCAGGGGTAGAGATTATTTGTGACATCTAGGACAAATGTATTTATATTTCATCAATTAGCGAACTGTATGGCTTTAAAATAGCATACAAGAATTTATCTTCATTGAAATATAGGATATTTTACGAATTTGATTTAAGTTTCGAACCAGCAATGCCTTAATTATAGGTATGAGTTTGACAAACAAAATCCAGCGTCACAGAGTAATGATTTTTAGTGGCAAGATGTCTGGTATGGCAATGACAAGGCGTAGAAAAGATAAGAAGATCGCTTTTTAGTGGACTAAAATGCTTCCTAAATGTTTGCGTTCAGTCAGATTGAAACAGTTTTACATGTTGGATTGTAATTCATTATTGCGTAGTTGAAATCTGGATAGTTGAAATAATGGATTAGTATATTGATTCAATTTGCCATTTTCGATCCTTGTAGATATAAATTAAAATCAGATCTATTAGGATAAGATAAGACAAAAATTTATCCCGACAATTTTGAAAAATGTTTTCATTTACTGAATATGCTTATTTATTCTTTACATTTGAAGATATCAGAAATATCGACATTAAAAATTGGCGATTTATAGCGATATTTCGAGAAAAATCAATATAATAATATACTGATAGTGATACCGATAACTAACTTGAATAATTTGGTACATCTCTGGATAAATAGGAAATAAAAGACATTATTGTGAAGTATAGCAAAAAAAATCTTGAAGACGGTATGTTGTTGAACTAGTTCACCTGCTCGCTTTTTGTTCTGGCGTATAGTTCGAATAAACCGCGTGGTGCATACGCCCTTTCGCATGTGGATGTTTCAAAGTATATTCTAATCAACTTTTCATATATTCCGATTGTTGGTATCGATATCGCTAATATCGTAATGGTATGAAACACAAGTAGCTGGGTTCGATCATTTTGGCAGATAAAATTGTGACAGATATACATTGATAGTTACTGCGATAGAGATGGATGGTTCCCAATCACTATTGGAATGGTCCCCTCCGTATACGGTCATCGGGATACCATATAGGCAGCAGAGCTGGTTTTTAGAGCAGCTACGCAAGATGATTACTGCCAATTAAGTTTACGTAAAAACTTTTTTTAGATGATTCCAATGTCTTTATCCTGAATGAAAAATTGTGATAAATGTGCCGAGATCGCTTGTAGTAGATTTACAAAACTCACAAGAATAAAGTTGGAGACGGACAGACCCCGATAATTCGACAACTATTGGACCCTTTTGTTATTGATTGGTAGTAAATCCAGTTATTCGTGCCCACTAGTGGCTAGCTCAGGGTGGGCAAGGTTTTTGGACCAGGGGTCATAAAGTTTGCCCACCTAGACTGGCGGGCCATGTAAGCGTGACTTAAAAAAATGCATTTTATGAAAAATATTTACAGTGTTACAAAAGCAAAAAACAATAAGCTTTGTGCCAAAACCAAATTTGATCGCAATCTCAACAAATTCATCGAGCTATTTTTTTTTTAGCTTAAACATAAAAATTTGGTTTCAGTTTGGTTGTAGCAGCGTCAAGCGGGTCAGATTGAATTACCCAACGGGCCGGATTTGGCACGTAATTCGCCCATGTCAGGATTAGCTATAACCTTCCCTCACTCAGTGAGCAGCCAACGTACGCAGATAATGACAATGTTTAAGTAAAGTTATAAATAGTGTGCCAACAAGAATTTAAATTTTGGTCACATAAGCTATTCATGATATGTGATTTGAGAATGATTTGTATCAAAATAACCCAATTTTCAGGCGTCACTTATATGTTATGAGTAAATTCGCATAATGACGCAATAACCTTAGTTTCAGTATATATATCATACATAAGACTACGTCATTTAAATATACATTGACGGTTCCATTACATTTGAACCCACGTACATTTGAACCCATGACAATTGCACCTGCATACTATTGCACCTATGGAAATTTTTTTGTTGTACGGATAGTTGAACCCATACTAACCCTAACCCGTGGGTTTCAGCACCCGCATATTGATTGAACCCGCGGATATAGAAATGGGTTCAAATGTACGGTCACCTACATTGACACGCAGGTTATATGTTTCTATGTAGACCAACTATGGTCTCTCGATAGGGCGATGCTTTTTGCTATAGATTTCATGCTGAAATTTAAATCATTTTGAGATGTTTTTGCGCATTCAATTATCTCTTATTCCATACAAACAAACAGCGTTGGTTTCATTATCGCATTTAATACGTAGGTTCGTAAAAAACGATATGATGTTTCACTAGGGTCTCGAGTGAGACTCTTTGGTCTATATCTTAATCAGTAAGTAGAGCAGCAGTAACAAGTAAAATTACTTTTCCCACGAGCGAGTTCACGCGCACTCACTCCAAAGTGAAAGAAATTAGCTGAAACGCCAGCTATGAAGATAATGGAGCGTCACACGCTAGAAAATACCGAATGACACGAGATCTAAATAAATCAATATGCACATAAAAACAGATCAAGAAAGAAATTATTTCGCACTTGAAAATTTTCGGGGAATTTGTTTCGAAATTTCTTTCACAAACAGCTTCCCTGGCAGTAATAGGATCAGTGTCAGAGCTCGTAGGCAATAAATTTCTACAGTTGGTTTGGCAGATCGAGAAAATCCGAAGAACATAGGCAGTCTCAATCCACAATATCCATAAAATAGGCAAAGCGAGTCATGCTGTGATGATGAAAAGCGGTCGGCAGGCAATACGGAAGTCAATCAACTCCGAAAACTTTTGATGCTTTTTGAATTCGGTCAAGGAGAATTGGAAGTCGCAGCTCACCAGAGTGTAGGTATAGGTATGCAGGCATTCCTATACGACAGGTATATCAGGGATTCGCACAAGAATCATAGATTGAATTTAGCCGCGATATGGTCTCATCATTTATCCAATGACGTTTATTGATGTCTAAGAGTTTCGCGATTTGTCGATTATAGCGCTTTGTTGTATATAGTAGTTTCGTGTCCAAACTCGTTCGTATGTGTCTGTGATGGGCGATGATATCTAACTATATGTCAACTAGGTAAAACAGGCATGAGAGCCTCATTTCGACTCTGTCGATATTCTCTACCTGAGTAAAAGAAGTGGGATAGACCACTAATGATAGTATGTTTTCACGTGCAAGTGATTATATATATAATCTGGTCTCCGGGGAAGACAGGAGTACAAGGTTAAACTGGATGACTGTGTAAATAATCTCAGAAGCCGTGTTTTCACGTAGCATTATTATGTGGGCAAATCGCTGTACCTTGCAAAAGTATGGTCTCGATGTGCTAAGTATGGTGGTATTATTATTATTGCGAAGACGATGTTCTGAGAAATTTTCAATATGGATTAAAATAATACCAAGGGTACGAACGGGTAAATCTTAAATTAGATCGAAAAATATTTCAATTTAATCTCTCTTTAAAATTAGAACAGAACCGAGAAGTAGCAGGGCCTGAAGCATACTTATTTTCGCCTGATTTGTTCTTGACGTTAACGTGATTATACGTGTTAGTATTTCTATCTGTGGCCCACGGATGCCATCAAACTTGTATTATACTTGATCGAGAATACGAAGAAAACCTCATTGAGATCGTCAGTTCAAATTAGAGTGACTTAGTTTAAAGGGATCAGTATTTCGTCATGTCGTCAGCATTTGTGCTTGTGGTCAGACGTTGCTCTGGAGATAGGTCGAAATAAGGGAGAGACTACTGTACTGCAGATTATATTCGCTGAATCTGACGTCGTGTAAAAGGCCTTGATAAACAATGCGATACGCAGTAGGTTAGATTCGTCTTGCGCACACTTCAACTCTGTTTACCTTCCGTATCAGTGCAGCAATATGTTATCTGTCGTTGTAAGATGGCGAAGCAGTTATTTTTCCCAAATGAGGGTGTAGAGAGGTAGCTTTGTTACCTGCTTCAAAATTGCAGTAATTAACATAAAATACGCCTGACTTTTACGCTATATATGCATTCCCCAGTCTGAATGCAGCATTGACGTATATTGCACCCCTCTGTATCGTAAAAGCGGAGCTTATACAAATATTCTATAGTAAGTCATGGCACGCCCTGTATGTGTATAGTTTGTAGCAATATTGCAAGCAAGAATAACGACGAGGCTTAAATCAGTTAGAAGTTTGTGTACCATCCTATCATTGTCCAATCACTTATATTCTGATCTTCATTCTGTTTAGGTTAGGAATTGGGTTATGTCATACCAGAAAATTAGTGGTGAGAAAATTATCAGGATAAGTTGTTAAGTTTCATTTCATCATATGCAGTCTTGATTTTAATCTGTTGGTCGGTTAAGTCTCAGACGAGCTTGTGAAAGTTCCACGTTCGCCCAAGTTTTATTGTATATGCCATTTACCGTTTGTTCAAGTTCATAATTGTAGGCTGAAAATTAGTAACGGCTGTAAGGTTAAAATAATGTTACGCTCTCTTTTGTGTTGAGTAATTAGGATTTTGTAATGATTCCATGACATTCTCCTGGGAGTCGGGACCAACTCGTTCACCAATTTACACGTTCTATTTAAAGCGGGATTTCCTATTAAAAAATCAATCTGTTACAGCATTGGTCGTCCTATTTTGCTGTTTTGTGAAAACGAAGAAATCAATTGTGCCATTCTGAATTTTGTACATAAATTTAGATTGATCGTTTTGTTCAAAACAGCCTACTATCGGTTAAGATTTAAATTGTGAGTTAAGCGCGATATTTAACATCGTTTCGAAGCGAAGCCGTTGTAGTGATTAAAAAATAATATACCGCAGCACAATTACAATAACCGTCTTAGTTTGAGACGTCATCCGCTATTTGAGATTTTCAAAAGTAATGATTAACTAAACTTCCGAAATTTAAATTACGGAAATTAGGCCTTCGGGCTTTGTTTGGTATGAATTGACAAGGAGTTAACAGCGACTTAAAGTTGTATTTTACGTGTTGACTAAAACAAGGCGTATTATTTGACAGTTTAGAAGACTCAGTTTTGACGATTGTCTATTGTACAGTGATCAGTCGTAGAGGCATTGCTCGTGAGGCTAGAATTACTAAGAAAATCAAAACCTCCATATTTTAATAAGAAAACAACTTATATGGAACTTAATTTGTATCGCTAAATGAAGCATGTGAAATTTGACAGAGGGAGAGATGAGTGCTCTCTCTGATTAGCAGAATTTTTGTTTGTGCAAAAGCCTCCGGTATTTCGCGACAAGCGGTAGGTTGTTGTTTGTTGGAATTCAGTAATGTTTTCTTGCTCAGGATAGATACAAAACTTTAATTAAGCAATTGTAAAAGTATGCAAGAAAGTGATATTCGTGGCAAAATTGGTGATTCTTGTAGAAGTTTTTCTCGTAAAAGACACTAATTGTTGTCGTGCTTGTGATAAGAATTGTGATTTCGGAATTGGCAAGACTGACGAAATCGCAATCTGATGAAATATTCATAAATTTATACATGAACGAGTGTGGGCTCTTGATTTGGCGCGTGGTGCATTGATAGATCATTCTCGACCGATCCACAATTTCTTATTGAAAAATCATTTTGTAAACAATTATGATGACCTAAGACTTGACACTAGTTACAACACATTTCTTTGAATTGTTTTTCCGGCGCCTCTGTTATAATTAAAAAGTTGTCATGAATGAGTCGGTCAGATTGTCGTTTTGTCCAACTCTACTGTAGTACGCCGAGCTTAATTCAAAAGTGCAATTTCCACCTATTTGGAGACTAGTATATTTTCGCTGTTGAATATATTTTTAAATGAATTCCTAATTTTTATGAATGAAAAGGCTTGAAAAAATCACTGATTTGAAAATCGATTCGTTTGAGTCAGTGAAAGCAATTAACCTTATATTCCGTTGCGTCAATTCGACGTTATAATTTTGAATCGCGAACACAAACACCCTGGGTATATTAATATTGTACTCTACCAACTTGATTCGAGATTGGGAAAATCAGCCTCATTTATATTAAGATTTTTGTGTTAATTGATCATAAATCAATTTTTTCTATTTGTTATGAGAATTTTGACATTGAGAAATCTGGCGAAATACATTAAATTGTACGTTTAACATTTAAAATCTATATATTCACAGAGAATGGGTCGAATACCGCCAAGAATGTAAATACGAACAATAAATCAAATTGCGAAATAACATTGAAAGCTGCTGAGAAAGGATTAAATAACACAAAGGAGATCTCAAGTAACCATTCAGGATTCGTGGATAAATCTTATAAAACGTCTCCAACACAAAACGGAATTAACGTTTCTACGTCGGCAATGTCTGCTAAAGTTGGCATGATGGCTTCCCACGAAGCGCCTCCAACTAACGACAAATCGTTTTTAAAAGATGATGTGATTACCAACAATGACAATATGGACAAAGAAAACAAAAACACACTAAACGATTTCCAAGAGAATCAAGACTCTAACAATAACAGTGCTCCGGAGAGCACAGTTAACGCTACAAACGAAACAAGTACCGGTGAAGCTGACGAAGACGATTTTGATATGACGTCAGCACCGTTATCACGCACGGACATGCTGAAGCATCGCCAACATGCCACACAAGAGACTCTGGAATTTGTTTACAAAAATAGTACTAAGATAGCGCCTCCCAATAGTTCTGATTTGATGTTATCTGGTGGTTTGTCGCCTTACACTGGTCACCGAATGAACCATCGTCGAGGTTCCGGTGTACCACCACCACCTCGAGAACTGAAATCGACTGACTTTTTGGCGCGAAAAGCTGCTGCTATTTCAGTTAGTATGGAGGAAGGCGATGAAGATGATGACAATGTGTGATGACAGTGTTGACAACTAAATTGATGCCATTGACTCTTCTTATACAAACTCAATCCTTGTCAAAACTAGTTGGTATCGACAGGCGAGTATGAGTTCATAATGAATCGCGTCATGAAGCCCAAATTTTTGGTTACCAGTACATGCTCGACAAAGTATATTTGAGACAAATCAAATATTGCCATTAAAGTTATTCGTTCTCTATCCTGTACAAATGTCTTAGCAGATGCTTGGTGCTTTATAAAAGACATACGAGTGGTCATTTTTTATTTGTATTTTTTATGGCTTTGTTGCCCCACCGATTTCTGGAGGTAACGCCCAAAAATCATTTTAAATCTGGAAAAATCCGATTTTAAACCATAATTTCTGACTGTAAACTGTAAATAATTCAATGCGTCAGTGATACTGATCATGTTGAAAATTTGATTGGTGCAGCAATATATTTACATAACACATCATCGCCTATCTATACAAGCTTAAAGTGCACCGCTTCATTACGATAGCGTTTAGATCGAACAATATTTCTAATGGTATCTCAAATTATCTTTAAATGCATCTTTTTCCTCGTGATGTGATTATTTTTATTCGTGCATATTTGATTCAAGTTGTCTTACTCGCGTTGAAATATTTATGTCTGAACTGTCTGGAAAAATGTCAAAAAACGGATTTGTCATGGCATCCAAAATCCTACATTATTAAATTGTAAAAAATCCTGGTTCAACACTTTGAATAAGATCAAAAATTTCAAATTTAGGTCAACGTTTTTGTCCACTGCCCAAGATTTGGAGTCCGCCTTTTTTCGAATAAGTTGTTGGTCTAAGTCTGCTAAAATTCTGAAACTAAATTTACCCCAATCTCGCCATATCGTATTTTTTATTTAATCTCTGGCTCCATTACATGTTATTTCCAACTTTGTGGTAAAGTATATTTATGTACGATTACATATAAAATATAAAGAAAACGAGCTCTCGGTGTGGGATCGCAAATTTATATCCAGCGACTGCATGATCTCGACTGTCATAATTGCCATTTTATTTCTCAAGTGGGAAAAATGTTCAAGAAAAGATCTCACAAAATATTTTTATTTGTTGAGTTAATATCAATTATTCTTTATGTTTTCATTTTTTTATCTTATTTTTGGTTTCTGATCCTCTTGTTGAAGTATAATTAATATTGGTGCTTTGCCCTTCGTGACCTGCCGCCCAGAATTTCTAATGACAGTTTTATGGAGATCTATACTGCACTGGTATTTTACGTAACCTTTAGTCTTATTTTCTGCACACTTTGCTAGTCTATTCGTTGTTTTTATGGACAATAAATCGAATATTAACGCTTAGGAAATTATGATGATTTTGCATTGGAATATATTGCTGTTATTGATTACGAAACGTCCACCGTTAAAGGCAGTTATTTTCTGAAAACCCTATGCAGACCATGGTTCGGTGAAACATATATGATTTAGAACAAGTCTTCGATGACACTTACCTTGGCGGTATATCGTATTTTTTCCCCCCAAAAAACTTCAATATATTGGATAACAACTACCGTATGCAATGTTACGAGCCTACAGACAAAGTTAAAAACTGTCTATGGTGAAATAGCCGAAAACAACAGATTGAAAACGGACTTAACTTATGAATACGGATATGTCTCGACTTAGATTAATTGTTTTGTATAGGCAAGACTGGGGGACAGTTGTTTAGGTTTCATGCAAGCTCACTTAACAACCAAAATTTAGACAAGCATTGATTCAAGAGACCTCTGCATGCATGTGACCTCTGGCACACCAGAGCTACATACATAGGTTTGTTTACTTTCACATATCAGGTTGGGACTAAAAGTGAACCACAAGAGAATAAAGGTTGCGAACCGCTGGATTGATCCTCCTCCTATATTCCGAGTTCAGACAAACAGAGCGCGTTATGATGTCTGTGAAAGAAAGCCTGGAGCAAGGTCAGGCTACCAATAATGTTTGCAGTCAATAATATGTGAGAGCTACCCTGTGACATCGCTACCCATTACAAAGGTGCATTCTGGATTTGTTCAGATGAAATATGCATACAGGCTGTCACACACTATACAGCACGATAAAGTAGTAGAACTAGACAACCAATGAAGCTTCTCATCAATAAACTTGATAATTCATTTCAATGACATATCTTTCCATATGTTGGGATCTACCAATCACAAATTTACTTAGTCGAAATGCGCTTTCTTTAAACATATTAAATAGGGCACCAACATCTGGTTCCGACCATGCCATATATAAAATACAAACATGTTTTGACCGCGATCGTGTATTTACCAAGAAAAGTGAAATTATAGATATGAAATTATACTAAAAAAGAAATTATTAAAAGAACCTCGGAAAAGGTTATCGCAGGAATATACATGATCAAAGAAGACCGCATGTGCACCAGAATACAAAAGCGAGAATTATCAGAGGCCGATCAATGACCAAAGAATGTTTGCGTTGAAAATGGATTATTCAAAAATATTTAAAAAATTGAAAGAAAGAAAATAATATAAATAAGACTAAATTTTAGTCGATTCTTTTTCAAACTAAAATTGATTAAATTAAATTTTTACAATGATTGAGAATGAATCACACAGTCAATGGTCAAGTAATTAGACTAATATTTGAAAATATACACAGAGTATGCGCACTATGGTTTTGTTTTGCACCTGAAACAAATGATTTAAATTGAAACATAATTAATAGTACCTATACGTTAAATATAATATTTGTTATTTTGGATATTTGTAAAATTTGAAAGCTGACAATTATGTCATAATATGAGTTGTTTCCTCCATTGTTCACATGTAAAATATGGTCAGAACTGTCATCCAGCATTCTGATTACTCGGTCCTTTAGTTATTGACTAAACAATTCGAATGTTTTGGGCATTTTTAACAGTTCCTATTCCAATTTTATCATTCACTAAAACGCTGAATACATAAAACGCAAAAGTACAAAATGCAATAATTGCAAAAGCAATGAATTTTGTTCTTTTCTAAAACAACAAGAACAAGAGAATTAAATATTAAACAGAATTACCTTTTTATAACAAGATATAAACATTAGTCCAACGCCATCATTTTCATAGAAAAATCAACCAAAGAAACTGTTCATTAATTCAGTGTTTATTAAGATTTCGGGAGTTTTAAAATAGTATAATACACAAATAAACGGAAGTAGGAATTGGCGGATTGTGGTAGGGAGCCTAAACCTTGTGGTAGTTTTTTTCATCGAACTCTCGAAACGAAAATGTAGGAAAGACCATACATTGGTCTTTTGTGTGGCATATATCGTAAATGCGTTATTCATTTAGTCGTTCTTCCTCCAGCGCCAAATTGTACTTACTGTATAATTAATAACTAAACTTGTGGCTTTATGCAAACGAGGATAATTGAAATTGGCGAAACAAAGTATTTAAATTTTTTTTTTCACAATATATGAATGTATCGAATATGACGGTGAATAATTTTTTGGATGTTTCTTAAATTACTATTTTAATTTCTAAGTGTACTGTAATTATATTTTAAAAATGTAAATACTGGCATGATAGTTAATAAAAAGGAGGATTTTACTCAAATTTTTCCGCACATAATTTAATGAGACGAATAAACTGGTTCATTGAAGAATTTATCAGATTATTTGAATATATCAGTCCACACAATATTGAACTGTTTGGATGAATAAAGGCTCATAACTAGGCTGAATGAACTAAACCATCGCACCGTATGTGACTGAATGTACTTTTCATTTAGAGTGAGAGGGGAACGGTGGAGCTGGATTCGTTTGTAGACGTACTTCTGTACGATACGAAATAAGTGATTTTTATATTAAGTATAAAATCATATATAAAGTCATAAATCAATGGTTGAACAGTGGCACACCTCTTAAAAAATTAGGACATAGAACTATGTATATTGAAACCAAATGAAATTAACCACCAGGTCCTATTTTAGGCGAAATTATGAAACTCGGGCTGTTGGAAATCCAATGAATTGCAAATTCCAGGTATTTACTCCGATAGTGTTTACTGTCAACAGTGCGAACTAAATTGAGAGTGTTATTTACTGCAACTCATTTTATTGTCAGTTTTTGGCATGCTTTTATGGCTTGGAATCAATAACCGGCTCTCCCCCTTCTTCTGTCTTCATTCATATAATAATCACTGGCTGGAGAATCTTCGTCCTGCTCATATAACTTTTCCCTACTGTCCGCCCTAGTGGGTTGTTCTCTACGTTTTCTACTTTTACTAGACCTGGAATAATGTTCGTCGTCAGTGGAACGCCGAGCGCTCCTTTCATCATCTTCGCTGTTATGATGGCGTCCTCGCCCTGTTCTGTGCGAGCTGGAATACCCAACGCTTTCCATTCCATCCGATGAGGCTCTCTCGTGTCTGCTACGACCACCTGATTTTTCAGATCTAGAGCGAGATCTTTTTCTGTCTGTGTGGCGAGGACGACGACCGTGTCGTCTTCTGCCGCGCTTCCTTGAGTCACGTGTTGCCGATGGTTCGTCACTATCGTGGTTATATGGAGGAGGGGATGGTTCATAGCTTCTATGTGACTCTTTTTCTGTAAAATAAAATAGATTTGAATCGAATTGATGAAACTATGTAAAACACAACTAACACGACTCGACTCCAACTTGGATCATAATTTTTCAAGTGACACAACTTTCCCTCAAATCAGCTTAGAGGAATTCACAACACAATCTGACACAGATAACATTTTTTTACGTAGATGGTTCGTTTAACAGTGCTTTAGACCGACTTGCTTTTTGCATGACACATGAGCCAAAACATAACTTAAACACCACTGAGATTATAAATGGTAGATGACTTGACATTGATCAACCTCAGCAAAATTTGATAGAACTTGTCTCAAGCCAATTGCTTTTCAAGTCAGGCTGTATTTCGACTCGGACGTTAATAACTCGGCCATAATCTTGAATTGAAATAATTTAAATCTGAAAAATATGACCAACTCAATGCCTGGCATATTAGGAGGTTCGCCATTACAAATAATTGTCATTTAGAGATGGTTATCACATGCAGGCAGTGGTGGGATTCAAATTTTTTGTCAGCCGGTTCCATCATACAAATGTCATATTTTTAGGCGGTTCCGTTACAAAAAGTCATGTAATGCTAACCGGTTCGCTGATCTCATAAAATTCCGTGAGACGGTTCTATAGAACCGGTGCGAACCGGCTGAATCCACCTACTGCATGCAGGATCTATAACAATTTCTACCTGGATGTCGATCTTCATCGTCACTATATCTTGACATTGTTCTCATTTCTATTGCTTCATCTTCTTCATCTGTTTATATAGAGAAAGCTAACATATAAAATATGAAAAACGCACATATATAAAACACCAATTAAATTTTTATGCATTCATAGGTAATTATGAACTATAGGTTTATATTCGTATGCTGCATTCTGTGCTTGCCAAGCTACAATATTCAATAAATGGTGCTATACCTTATGATTTTTTTTTTACAATTTTTCGCTCCGAAATTAGTAAGTGCAATATGCTGAAAGGTGACACTGTTTTGGATAGATCGGAAAATGATGACCATGCAGCTACCAAATTTATTACACTCTATGCAAGGTGGTGGGAATGGACTTTTAATTGGAAAGCTTTTACCAAATACTTTAATATAACTAGGTAGAACCTATTACCCACTATGTGATCGCGCCCGTGAATTAAACTCGTTTTCAATACATATGAGCAAACTAATCAAGAATTATTCTCATTGGGTGGTCTGATGCTGAATAAATGTACGTTGGTCTAGTGGAAATAAACACGATTATTAAAGTTTATGACTCGATGAAAATAATAAAAACAAGAAACGTCTGAATGATATTGCTCGCGCAATACAATTTTGAAACCACAAGTTCGTGTTTCAATTTCAATCCATTTCATTAAAGGTGTGTTTTGAATTTAAGGCCAGCCGAGCAGAATAATCGAAAACAATAAACACTTTCAAAAAAATCATAAGCAAGAACTATATGCTTCAACAGTTATTGAATTAATACATTCCATACGTGAAAGCACGGCGTGCAGATGAATAAACAATGATCATATTTGGATTCACTTTGATTGAGTAACTTTTCATTGAGCTGGTTTAGTAAATTTTTGGATAAAAGAAAATATAATTGGGAGTGGTAACTGGTAAAACGTAGGTTGGCGGCATAATGTTATTGTGCGTATGGATTACTTTCTAACAATATGAATTCGTCGTTGAACATGATGATAGTATTTCTGTTTTCCCAAACTGCATTCGTGTTAATTTGAGAATTCTATTTGCAATATTTTGCGCACAAACATTTTCTATTCATTGAATTTTGTGCGTAAACTGTGGGAATTGAATGCAAAATTTGCGTTGAAGATATACCCTAATTAACCCTAAACCTGAAATCATTCCAATTGAATCGAATTCATAGTTTGGACTGAATATTTGGCTTTCTCTGTAGATCTGTTGGACTGCCATAGAGGCAGCCTATTTGATTATTATGGTAATTACATAAGATGTTTCCATCGATTGCAATTTTATAAGTAAAGACTGTTCTTTAAACGATTTCATTTGCTTTTTGCTTGAATATATAATTGTAATAAATGTGACTAAGATTTCTGTAAAGTGTGTTACAAAATTTAGAATTTGTCATTACAGATAACTGTCCTCAACTTATTTTTGGTTTATTATTTTATTTATTCTTTGAAATATTTAAGGGTATTCTTAACAAAGAATATTATGGGACCACTCTATTGAATTTAACTTCTATCTTTTAAAATTATAATAGCAGAAGAGGCGAATGTCGTTTTATTTACCTGGGTGATATCGTTGAAATGCCATAACTTCTGGGACAGGCTGTCTCGGCTGCGCTGCTCTGGCGGATGCAGCGATACCAGAATCATAATTAGGATTGTACATATTCGTTCCATTCGATCTAGCAGGGACCTCAGTGTCGTACATGTACCCTGTAGGTCCAGACATGGAAGGATGGGTGCGTGGAGGGTCTGATTTCCTTGGTCGACTAGGCGGTCTTTCTATAGATTTTTTCGGAGTTTGTAAATAAGCTTCGGCTATTGGACCCTCATATCGTCTGATTTTCAGATACGCAAAGTTTGTACTGTGATGAATCGCAAAAAGAATCTGAAAATTAACACAAAGCTTGAATGTTAGCTTGAAGCTTTAAATTTCGTTAATTTTGTACAATTTCAATCTGACTGGTTAAGCCTGATCTACAGATTATTATAGTTAGAAACATATAAGCGTCTGCTTGTTCTGAGCCTTGTGCGATTTGAATAAGTTGAACATCGTATAAAATAAGTAACTCTATTCAGAATATAGATGAATATGATGCAAAAAGGTCTGTTGAGACTAGCATATTTTTTAGTCAAATAGATCCTCAAAACAACGATGGAATTCAATTCACATTACTGTTTTGCGCAAAAATGAAAGTTATTTATTACCATAGCAATCATTCCAATTGAAGCTCCAGCAAAACAGACGATGAAATCAGCAAACGTAGGATAATACTGGAAAAATAAATAACAATAATTATAAGGACAATGGTTTAACCGGCCCCTGTCATGTGGTCATGCGCGTTTTTCTCAAAATTCGCAATCACTATTAATTGTGAGGTGGAACTGTAGAACACCAAACTATGTTGATATGGACATCCTTATCCATATATTCACTACATCGATAAACTCACGAATGGTATTTTGAAGGCACTTAGGACGAAGAATGACGACATGGCGCCATTTTATCTCACATGAAAGAAATGGTTCATACGGTCAATGCAAAACGTATTATCAAACAATATGACTAATTGAAGCTGTGACATTTATATAAGAACCGCTCAATATGTCGATGGTATTGGCATGGACGGCATGATTATTGAAATGGTTTGTTGAAAGACTACAAATTCAAGTATCATATTGAGTCTGGTTCGAGAAAGATGTTAGTCTTTATCTTGAAACTTCCATTTTTCGATTTCAAAACTATTTTCCGCAAAATGGGATGGAAAATCAAAAAAACGGGGAAGAATTTCTTCACGGGAAAAAAATTTGTTGATTTCGGGACGAAATTTTACTTCGTATTTGTTGTCTGTAGTGTTTTATCACTAATATTGTTTACTCATTCAGTTTTATTTATAATCCATATTTATGTACACATCATTAAATATTCAAACTGTGCAAATTCAATAGTACGAGTTGCACGCAACACTGTTTTTTTAGAGATTGGACGAAATTGGTGTTTATGCACAGTGGGAGTGGAATAAAAACATTCGAAATATACAATAGAAGGAATTTGTCGAAAAGGAGGAACTACTGCTTGATCATTAAGTACTGCTGAAGTTTTGAGCACACATCACATCCTTATAAACAATATTTGGACCTCCAGAAGTATGCGCACCCAGATGGCGCACAACCTGAACTCAGGTTGTGTACCAGGTTGGGGTTCAGTTTATGCGACATTCTGGTGCGCATACTCCAGGAGTACCCAATATTTATTCTATTCTATATTAAGCTTCTTAATCTTACCGAATCACAAAATCCTTTCAGATCTCCTCTCTGAGGATTATAGTTTCCTCCAGGTCCACATACAAGAGCGAATCCGGCATCATTCGTCTCTCGGAACATGACTAAGCCTGTACAAAGAAATAACAATGTAATATTTCAAAGTGTTGTCTATGAACCCCCGATTCTTAGTTGTGGGCCAATATACCCCAGCATTAGTTCGCATTCGTCCTTGCCTTTAAACTTAGCAAATGCGGGTTTAGTTCAAATCATGATCGTTCATCAACAAATTTTACATCTGGCACGTTACCAAAGATGATTCATCTTAATGCACTATTTCAGCGTATGGGCCTCCAGGGTTTGAATCGTTCGCCTTATTGCGGATATAAAAAGCACCTCACTTTCAGCTGTTATTCATCTATTATAAACCAGATATTTCCAGTAAAACATGTTATCAAAACCCATAATATGAAAAAAATATTCTCAAATTGCAGTAATAGTAGTAGACAATGCGTGACGAAGCAACTCTATATACATTTCACGATAACATATATGGATACCTATACCTTATCAGCCAGCCAGACAGCGCAATGTAGTCAGTATCGCACCGAAATACTATGTTGTTATTTAATCGAATTCACAGTATACATGGCATATCATTGGCGCACGCTACTCGTGTGCCAAGAAGAATGGACAGCGCCACGACATTTTGGTCCAAACACCTTTAAAAACACGCTGTATTATAAGGGATTCTTCGCACAATGTACCGCTATAATTCTATATATTTTCAGTAGCTCTTGTGTCGACTTCGCTTAGAGATCAGTTTAAAACACTAAGCCATATTGGTGTTACTAGGAAATGTAATATGATTTTGTAGGAAGCCTGGCTATTGGTTAACGATCTTAGAATAATCAAATTACAGAATACGGTAATAGTGAAACAGTGTTTCATTGATTTCAATCCAGACGGTGTACGTTCTGCTACAAGTCAAGTCTCGATTTAGAAACATATTTAGTCGGAAAACACCCACAGTTGGTGTCTGTTATGGCTTCATCATGGAACAATGACGCAAAATATAGGTTGTATCTAAGCCTATTAACACCTCGGTCGCAAATTAACAATTTAAGCGTAAGATATTGTCAGATATACCGTCAACGCCACATCAACCACCTCGTCAGGGGAAGGGGTTCCAAATTTTTATTCCTCCGTTCACCACTTGGCAAATTTAGTAGTAAATTTACCCTCTAAATTGAGCAGTCCAGCTGGAGCATAATGAACATCAATTGCTCAAGAGAGTATTACAATCATCTATGTGTTTAACACATGCACTTTCTTATTCTCAAAAATTCACACCGATGCAGGTCAAATTCACCTTCATGGGTTAAATTTACGCGCGCTTATAACCCCTGGACTCCGATATAATAAATTGGACAGGCCTTGCTAAAGAGAGATGGCCGTTCTAGCCAAATAATTACAGCTGCCTGCGTATAAGTTACTTCATGTACAGAGCCTTGCTTATATAAAAGGTGTAAAATTATTGAACATGAATATCAATGTCTACTATACCTAACCTAATACGCGGTACATAAGTACATTGTCTAATATACTAAGGTTGTGTTAACGTGAGGTGGCCGCTCTTTCCAGAGCATAACAGTTCCCTGGGTACAGAAATTCCAGTACAGAGCCTTGTATAGAGAAAATAAATGAAATGAATGACAAGAATATTATTGTCTATCACGGCAGACAGCCTAATATGCGGTGATGCGGCACATGAGTACATTCGTGTTTTTTCCTGATATTCTGACATACTTACCATACTGCACTAGATCCACACATATATTTTGATCAGAGACCACAGAAAACGATGGA
Source organism: Styela clava (assembly GCF_964204865.1). Lineage (NCBI taxonomy): Eukaryota > Metazoa > Chordata > Ascidiacea > Stolidobranchia > Styelidae > Styela > Styela clava. Next base: position 6,970,927 of record NC_135263.1, read on the forward strand.
TTATTCAAATCCCAACATCTTTGCATAGTAATTCTGTATTCAACGAGAGGCAAAACAGCGAAGGCTGCTTGAATGAACCAAAATATTGCAAGGAAGACGCTGTATCCGGTAAGCTGTCAAAAAGAAGATTTTAATACTTACATTTCGATTAATAACTTAACATTAACAACCGGACAATATACGTATAGATTTTGATTTACTGTTTACATTTTCACGTACGGCACTCGTCCCCGTTTCGCTCTGAATAAGGCATTGTACAAGACAAGCAAACATCGAGATCTAACGATGTGTGAGATGTTATTTTTTGAAGGACTGATATTTTTCGGTTTAGGCATCGCCTACACAATTTATTATACCCTGGGTGAGGTGGTACCTGTGGGCTATGCCAACAAAGTTAAGTCTAACGAAAAAATCGCCAGACCACCTCGTCCATTTGAGAAAAAAGCCCACAAGCAAAGGTTACAAAATTGACATTTAATTTGTCCCATTTCACATAGTAAATATATTTTACATCTGTTCCAGTGACAAACAACAAACTTCATTCTAACCATCGAAGGCACCTCAAGTAAATATACGTCATCGACAAGGGTTTTGACTTGTCAAAACCATGTACGATCAACGAGCGTACGTTTAATTAATAATTAATTCTAGGAAGAGTTCAAGAGAGTTTCGCCTTCACTGATTAGTGATTACAGAATTGATAATCTCGTACATCATTCGTTTCTGCGCATTGTGCTTGCACTTGCACTTATTTCAATTCAAATTTACCTTCACACTTTATTAATGCATAAATATGCTCTTATATTCTTGGCATTTGGTGTGTACTTGTGGATAAAAGCTTCTGTCAATAATCTTACCCACGCCGTACAGCTAATTGAAGAATCCCCAACTCGGCTCCCAACGTATATTCGACTTTGAATGGCCTTTCTACTTCTCATAGAATCAACGATGAACACAATTGTGTTAATAAACATAAATATCGCCCATGCAACGAGGAAGTATTGGCAAATCTTGAATCTGAATTGAAATTGTATTTATTAAATGGTATTTCTCGTCCTGGTAAATCAGAGGAAGTTCGAAGGTTAAACATCATCCAAATACTGATATAAAACTGATTCAGGTAATGTTTATTAATTTCCAGCAAACGTATAACTTGTTACTATTATTGTGATTTCCACGTAATCGAGGAAGTCCGTGGTTTTCAACAATGAAGAATTCAGGTTCATGATTGAAATTCGGGCATTAGCTCCAGAATATATGAAGACATGATACCGTTTTAAGGCACAGGACGGTTAATTTTTGAATATATTAAAACTCTAATAACGTGCGAAATCTGTCATCATGTTCGGTCATCTTAAATATTCACTATTATATAATACTCACGCTTGAGGCACTCTGTTTCCTGGATTATTTGGGTTTCTCGGTTCCCATTTATTTGTTTCTGGATTCACCCACATGTCTGGTTCCGGATCTGTTGCAGGATTACCTCGACCTTTGAAGAAACAATGTCGGTAATTCGATGATTTTTGTAATATTATCTGCTTAATTAACACAAATGCAGCTACATGGTTTGTTGGTTTTGTAACAACAACAATTAGGAGTTATTCGTGAGAGTTGAAAGAACAAGGGCTGGTCGCAAAAATTTGGCAATATTTCGTGCTTGCACTGCAGAATAACCTGCGTACGCAGAACAGAGCTTCTATCACTTGACATAATTCAATTTTAGACTAGACAATTGCCAAGATATTGCGAAACAAACCCGAAATTTTCAACGTGTATTTATATTTATAGTTTAGATAAGAAAATGGGAACCATTTATCACGAAATAAAGAGTTATGTAATATAATATAATCGTTTGCTGGTGGTTTTGCAAAAAAGATGGGAATTTTTCAAAGAACCGTCGTTCCAGATACTCAGTATATATTTCTATAACCACCGAAATACGCATATTACAACAAGACAAGAGGCCTTCTCCTAGTTTTTAAATTTAGAGGTAATATGTTGCATTGCTCTAACTGGCAGAGGCAGAAGTTGTATATGTATGAATATAAATCAATGATCTATATGTATGAATATAAATTAAGCTATCAGGATATTTTATACAATAACGCATATAGAGAAAACTTGAGACGTAATACCATTATATTTACTTGTTTTGTTGTATAATTGGGGTTTCTGCGTTTCAAGAATAAGAAAAAATCAAGCAATTGCATCAATCCGAATTGAATTCATATTCGGATTTCGTCAATACGATTCAAACAACTTATTACCTTCCACGGGTCCATACTTTTCAAACAAAATTAAAGTTCCAGCAAGACCGGAATATCCTCCTCCAACGTACAATCCAATACTAGCCCACGTTATAAAAATTAGCAGAGGTAGCACCCCGCCACATCGCATGATCTTTTCAATTCCTTGAGGAATCTATATTAGATATTGTTGACACTAAATCTGAAAATAAAATCATTATTAGATTAGCTTTATAAATTTCCTCGAAGATTTTGTACTGATATTAGAATTTTTATTTGGCGCTTGACTTGACAGTGCAGACCAGGTCAGCGTATGTATGAGTTTTCGCAGTCCGAGAACCCGAAAATCTCTGTATCACGTGTATGAATAAAATTTACCTTATTAATTTCAATACGACTCGAAAAAGATGTTCAGATTTGACTTATATCTAGCAATGCTGACAATGTAACGTTTTCACTTCTGTATATAACATTGTTAAAAAGGTAAAATATTATGATCATTCGATTTTCATACTAAAATATTACTTCTATTATAGGGGATTGGAAAACCGAAGTCCATTAACCAACTTATAGCTCAATTTGCAAATGACATTGTAGATTGTATTACCCCATCCTCATGCGGTGTATACAAAACGTAGCATCCAAATGTTATATTATATATAATGTATTTATAGGCTTGCATTTTTAAACTTAGCATATAAAATTCAGACATTTGAAACCTTACGGCTCATTGAAGTTTGACTTATCAATTATTTAAGCTTCTTTCTGGAGTAAAACGAAACGTCAATTAGGGCTTTGTTGTCGGATTAAACGCCTGCCTACCGGTGACAAGAACGTATGAATTCATTCAAATGCGAATCAACAAATAAACACTTAGTGAAAATTGAATTCCTTGGGGCCTACGAGATTTGAGGGCCATATAAAAATGTTTTGTCTATGATAACTGCTATCTAAGACGTCTAAGTCATGTAACTGAGAAACTGCGGCTGGGAATTCCTACAATATAACAATCATAGAGCAGCTGCAAATCGATTTATCGATCTGTCGTGTGGTATTCAATAACTTTTGGGGGTAAGTGGTTAAATGCAATTTCAAAGCACTGGCGGAATTTGCCTAAAAGTAATGAGTTTAGCCAGTGACAATTATAAGATAAAGTCGGAGAAAAATTTCATTCAAAAACTGGAAGATACACGATTTCTTTGAGATTACTATCGACACTTAACTTTTCAGTTTTTGAATATGGCACCACTATTGTGTGAGATGCTATGCCTTTCAGGTCTCGTGAGGCGTGAAGTCAGTTAAAAATAAACTATTTTTGTGAAAAACAAAACAAACAAAAATATCTCAAAAGCCTGTTAGACTACTGATTTCATCCACAAAAAAGATTAGCAAATGAAAAGGTTGGTTGCTCTCGTCACAATACAAAAATCGCCATAATGCAATATTGAAATTCTGATATTTAAGCTAATTTTACATAAGAGTGTGCAACAAAATGCACAATATCAATCACTATGCCAGCAGAGCAAACAACTGTGGTCATAGCAAAGTAACGTACAAATACAATCAACCCATGGTATGTTTAAAATTCTGGCAACGGAATTTCAATATGACCACAGTGTTGAAGTCTTGTATGGTATTCTGTTACGGCAGTCTACCTTTCCGCATATCAAAATGCCAATACATTATGGGGAGGTTACGATTACAGCAATCAGGGGCCTGTCTAACCTAGTCATGATACCCAAATCGCAATGCCACAGAATAGACGTCCTAAAATCACAACAACCAGTACCGTCTTTCTAAGCCATTGAGTATCATTGTACTGAACATAAATAAACTCGAATAAAATCAACTATAGCCGCAGATTGCGAATGATGGCACAAGATTGGTATTTTTCCCTCAGGGCATCTTGTATTCGAATAAATAATGACTACGAGCTCGGCAATGCATTATTACACACAATGCTCAAAAGATAAGCAGTAATTATGAGGTTCAGATTTATATCCGCTGTAGTTCGATGACAAGCTGAGTCTTGCAGGATGACGACACTCGTAGTTTACGCTAATGATTTGGTTTCTGCGAGACTAACTACTTATCCTTCTCCTATGCTTTTGTGCCGGTGGATCCGTATGCATATAATGCAAAGATGCTGTAGCAAAAGTAAAGATAACTAATCTAAGTGATTCAAGAGTCTTGTTGCACACTCATAGTTTAACACTTTTTTTCTAAACCAACCTCAAGAATATTTAATATAAAGAAATTTTGGTGCTCCCGAAGTATGCGAACCAAGATGGCGGACATCGGAACGTAACATGGGTAACAGGTTAGGGTTAGGCGATAATTTTTTTCGCATACTTCGGGAGCCCCGAAATTTTATTATTTTCAGATAAAATGAAACAATCAGGTCAGTTTCCAAGGCAATCATATTAATTATTATAGTTCGCATCATAGCCATCAACTAGATTATACAAAGTGGAGGCAACCCGTACTTTAATATCAGGCCAATATTTTATCGCGATTCACGAACCAACATAGTTTGTTCAATTTTGTTTATTTGATAGGTTAATTTACCACAAATATTTGATTTATTTTTTAATGTCATTTCAAAACACACAAATGGCTTCAGAAAAAAACAATAAAACCTAATAAATAATATTTGAATGCGTGATAAACACCGGACATGATCGGACGATATAAAATCTTTGTATTGTGAAAAGAGGCGCAGATGCAATAAGAAACTCTCCATTGTTAATATATATATCTCAGTTTTGTTATGCGGAGATTGCTAATGAAATACGGGCTTTGGACGTAGTTACTTCAGCAATAACCCCATGACTATAAAGTTCTCCAACGCGATGGATTGAAAGACAACATTACGTTAAGCTAAATATTTAAAGTTATGAAAGTTCCTTACATAGTCCGATCATTGTATGTTTGGAAAACGTTCAGGGCGGGGCAGGAATATTTATATTACAAAGATTGCAAACAATAGTCGCAATACGTACAGTTTCCAAAATTGATATTAAGTGGTTCAAAAGTTACACATCACACTTTCACTCTGTAACGCAATGTTTCCCAATCGGGAAGAAATTTTGTTCTTTTGGAAGAGGAAATACAGAAGTTTCATTAATATTGTTTCAGTTATTTAGGACTATTTTATACATATTTATGGGCGCGTTATAAACTTATCAAAATACTTAAAAGTGCGACCTGCGCGTAACAATAGCTATGAACTCTCAAGGCTTGAACAAATAATGGAAACATATTTTTATGTACAGTGAGGGAGGAATAAAAAGATCCAAAATATGCTAAGGGACAAGTTTATCGAAAATGGTTGGGAACCACTTCTGTAACACTTCCTCAGACCAGCACTCCGTCATATTGTGCGTTTTACATGCGGCGCACTGCGGTTACGCTGCATGTGGGCGTCAAAAGATTCTTTTGTACAAAAATTAAAACCGATTTGCCATACGACTTATCTCTAGGTGGCGGATTAGTTCAAGGAGGCAAAACTGTTGGATTTTTATTAATCTCCCTGGGGCGAACGGCAATCGATTTCAGTTTAATTCATCGATATTCTTCAAGCGCCGAGGAGAAACAGCAGAAGAAATTGTTGCCAACGGGGATGGTTAACAGTATGTCAACGAATGGATGTTGTAAAATAATCGTCTAAAATATTACTATAACATTGAGTGATAAATGAAGCCCTTCTTATGAATCATTCGGGATATGGCAATAAATCCAATTTCAAGATAAATTTTATCATCCCTTTAAGTGGATGGTGTCTAAATAACGGAACCGCAAATCAGTACATGTACGTGCTTTTTACTATTAAATTTAGATCATTTTAAGAATAGCCTCAGAAACACTAAAAGAGCGTACGAGCTAATACGCTGAAAAGAAGATAGTTAGTTGAGTTATATCCAATAGAGTCGACTGACTGAATCATGCGGCCTTAGATATACGTACCAGGCATGGGCAGTGCATTATGCAGTTATTTAACGGTGAATAGCCTGCTACGTTTTTTACAAAAACACTATTTAATAGATAAGCCTAGACCACGGCCACGAAGATAGATATACATTCGTCGCAGATGGTATTTATTCTCGGTAATTAGATCAATGTCTCACCCACTATCAGTAAAAATTCACGCCCTGCCTTATCCATGTAACGTTGTAAATATGTTCAAATATACACCAATTTGTATATGAATCGTAAAACCATTATACCATATTCTTGTGATACCACCTTCATCGCCATTTGTACTAATATTATACAACGCTGAGTTGTTGATGCTTTCATATGTGATATACAATGGCCTTTATATCAGTATGTACGTTTGTAATTGTTTTATTTGAATTCGCGTCTATTCTAGAATACTTTGACTTGTTCCTCGGCTAACTGGCTACTGAGCACTCTGTAAAATCCCTAACCTGTACTAGGATATTGTGTATTGAACTGCAGTTTCTTTCTCCTCATTTACTAACTACTTCGAATCCGTATGTGTCCGTTGCCATAAAGATGCCTGAACGAAATAGTATTAAAGTGATAAATAAGAATAACATAATATCTTTCCCCGAAGTTGCAAGCATATTTGTGACTTGCTATTTCGTGGAAAGAGATTATGTTATTCTTATTAATATTGTATACTTAAATCTGTTACTTTACTATATTCTCGCAATGGCCTAATCTTTCATTACTATAAGAAATACATTTTTATTCACTATATATTTGGATAAAATATGTGGACACACTGACTCGCCAATTCCTTGATCAATACGTCACTCTCCTCATAACACACAGTGACTGTTTAAAGTTAACTGCCTGGGCAAATCATTAACTAAAGCTGAAAGTAGGTCTCATTCGTACCTACGAACATGAAGTGTTCAAATAAGCGATGGTCGCCGTGCTTATTCATCCGAAAATACTTCTCTCGAGCGAACGCTTTCAAATTACTCGATGTCTGCGATGCAATCCAACCAGGTCAACCTTAGAAATAAATTCTCCATAATATAATCCACTAGGTGTCGCCATTACATCTTCCTAATTGTAATTCAATTGGACGTATTGGACCAGGGGTCACCAAACTTTTTTGACCGCGGGCCGGATATGACCTAAACTGTGTTGAAACGGGCCGGGCAAATATTTTGGTCAATGCAATACAATAAATTCACAAAAGTTGGGAAATCCATTCAATTTATTCAACAATATATATTCTATATTTCTGAAGACTTGAATATTAAATTCTATCTATATCGCAGAATATAGATCGAGAACATTCTAGGAAAACAAATATACAAGATTTCTATATCTAGACAACTATCCTGAGTTTAGCTGTTATCAAAACGTTGCAGTCATGAATTAGGAATGTTACAAAATCCGCTTTTTCGCCCAAAAAAATGTACGCATCACGTCTGCTAAGTACCGTTACGCCGTGTCGGAATACCGCTCATAAAAAAGGCCAAGGGACTGCCTGCCGTAGCATGAAATTTTGACATAATTTAGATAAAATAAACAACTATTATCTGGTATTTGATTTTTTTCATTAGTGCATAAATTTCCCAACATTCGGAGCTTTTAAAAATTACGCTCTATTTATACGTAGTACAGATTAATGATATTGTCTATGGACACCAATAAAATTCATGCGGACGTGTGTATTTCTTTTCTAACTTGATACTTACCAATTTTTATGAAATTTGTACAATCGGAACATCGCTAATTATTACCGACAATGTACCGCTGTCAAACTAATGTGCACAACTCCAGCGTTTATTTGCGACGATCTTTCGGCGGTATCAAGACCGTTGCCAGAATAAAATCCTGAAATAGTCTCAATATTCCATAGATGTGACGCAGATCGAAAGACTAGTGATTGATATGCGTTCTTTTTTCATATTTATTACAGGTGTTATGAAAAAAGTAATACAATCCTTATGGAAAGAATTGGCCTGTCTGGTGGTACTAAAATTCCGATATCTCCGTTATTTCTTGATCGTTTTTCATAAACTTGGTATTGTTTTCTTATTTTCACTCAGATCCACTGGCGCAGTTTGTATTTAAATCGGATGAACTTTAATTTTTTTGTAACATACCTACATGAATATCGCTTTAAAGCAGCACAAAAGTTAGTGTGACTTGTGAAATTGGAGCAGTACGCGATTGATTACAGTACTGTTAGCGCAACATGCACATTCGACGTTCATTTTAGCACAAGAAACGTAAACAGTTTCGTCGAAAGCACGCGCCACAAGTGCATCTTTCGCAGAAAACGTTGCGTACCGGTAGAGAATTTCAGCCTATTTTGTCACAGCTATTTCTAGACTAATTTTTCATTACTACTATTAAAACTACAACTCCTAAGGAGGCAAATGACGATTGACGTATTTGATTCATACTTGAATTTCCCAAACACAGTCAAAAACTAACAAATAGCATTCAAAATCGCAAAAACGAAGTATTGTTTACAACCACGACTGAAAATCTGTCAGGGTGACAAAACAAAAGTATCTGAGCGGATGCGGAAAGGCCTATTATTACGTCACTTTTTGCATCTTGCTGATTGGCCAATGTTACGAAATAAACAAGGAAAACGATGCTCGGGGGGAAAATTTCTCTTGGAAAAAAAATTCGCCATTTTTGCGTGTTATTGCGGGCCAGATAAAATGACGCCGCGGGCCGTAGTTTGGTGACCCCTGTATTGGACCATTTTTTTAAATAAATTTTAATTTAACCTGGTGGATTCAAATCATTATGAAGCTTATAAACAAGTTACTGAAGACCTACTTTATTGGTTTTAGCACAAGTTAATATGTGCTAGATTTTATAAATAGTGAAAGAATGTTCACGTGAATGTTATATGTGCGACTTTATTTGATTTGTCTTGAACTTTGATTTTATTTCTATGAAAAAAGAGGACGTATTGGGTTGTGTGAATACACCTCACGCTGGGATACCACGGAAATCGTTTCCTAGGGGTTCCCTGGTATACGCACTGCAATAGATTATAATCTGTATCAGTCACAAAATCCATGAAACAGCGATCTGCATCAATTCATCAATAAAAAAGTTCCTGTTTCCGCTATTTCAAATCCTGGCTTGGTACTTTTAAACCAGGCTCGTCAAATCCGTGGACCGCGGGCCATATGTGGCCCGGGAATGATTTCGAGTGGCCCGCGCTGTATTTTTCGGAATTGAAAAAAAAAATTGAGTAAAACTATTTTTCGATTGATGTAGTATACAAATATGTTATATAAGCGATTTATTTATTTCCCTGAAATGCGCTCTGTCAGCCCTTTTAAACGAGCCATCAGTGCCATTTTGAATCGAAACCAACTGGGAGGAGATATCGATACATAAAGGTGTCACATTCGCTTACACTCTTGGTCTTTTATTACTTTATATGGTGTTATCTGATCTGTGAGACAATCTTCTTTTATTTTTTCACGTGTTCTCTCATTCAAATATATCCCTAACCAAATATTACTTGACATGTTCAATGTTGATATTTACTAACTTCTGTGTTTTTGCTTTTACGAGACGAATAAACACACACACACACACACTCACATAAGTAATAATTGCCAATGCTGTTTGTTTAGGCGTGGTACGTACATACAAATCCTTGATGTTTCGGCGATAGAAAAGATGAAGTGAAAAATTATTAAAATATTGTCTAGAAACTTTTTATGCACCTGGATTCAGTTGTAAAAGCGGGCTACTTGGTAGGAGATATATTCGCAAAACAGCCAAGCCATTCTCAGAGAATTCGTTAAGGAATGTGTTGTTCGGGTTGTCAATGTTTTATGTCTAACAATAAAATAAAAAGTGTTTGCAAAAAGCCTCTCATGACAGATCAGTCCCATCGTGTTGAAAAGCTAGGGAATTCTATAGAGGAAACTTTAAATGCGAAAACGAGAAAGTTTACATCGTATTCCTTGGCGCTTGACGGAAGCACAGACATCAATTGGCGATCTTCGTGCGGTGTGGGGAAATATGATGATTTTAAATTTACCGAAAAGCTTGCAGCCTATTATGGATAACGGCACGAGTGACCGCACGACGACATTGATTTGTTGGGAACTGTGATGAAAATGATCAAGCGTCTTCGCTTGTCTTTGGCGAAACTTTCGGGAATAACCACTGATGGCGCCCCATCAATGGTTGGGAAAACAACAGTTCTATTGTGATAATAATTGTGGAAATTGGGTGTGCGGGTATTGTTTTTTTTCCCATTAAAACCTGTCATTGAAGCAAAACTAGAACATACCTACCATGTTTAGTGACCCGCGCAATTATTAGTAGACCACATGTCGCCCTTCGGCAAAAAAGGTTGGGCGACCCTGTTTTAAGCTTTTCGAATTTGCCATTTGTATCGAGGTTGAGAAAATTTTAGATAAGTAAATTTATGGAATTCATGAATTTGCATGAACACGATGTACTAAAAAGCGTTTACGATGATTTGGCAAATCTTTTTATGATTTGAGGAGAAATGCATGTTTCGCCAGTTCGTGAATTCAATTTGTAAAAAATTCTTTTATACTTCACTATTGCAAAATCTCAATTTCTATAATTCTTTCTGAATATATACAATGAACCTTGAGTTAAAAAACAACTGGCGACAGCAATATCTTTCAGCAAATGAGCTCAATATTTATAATTATTTGAAATAAAAAATAAATGGTAGTTTTATTCAGAATAAAAACAACGTGATAAATAGGTCAATATTGCTATTACAACTTGTTCCCACGAGAAGATGATTTCAGTACTCCAGGCTAAAATTCGAGATGTTCCGAGATGCCAATGGTCATTTACAAAAAGTAATCAAGGATTGGAGCGACCAGTATTTGGTTTAAAACGTTGTCGTCAACCCGGCGAAATTGACATAAAGTGAATTCGACCAGTGATGAGATTCAAAATTTCATGAGCAAGTTCTCTTTTGTATTGAACTCACTAACAACGGGCTACCTCATTTGAAAAAACAAACATGCAGATATTATAGGTTCTATAGGTGTAAAAAACAAGGTCGGATTCGCTGATTATCACCACATTCCAGAACGAGCTCATACAAACCTGTGCAAACCCAATCCACTACTGATTAGACCCTATTGAAAATCAAATTCGTTGCAAACCATTTTCACTAATCCGATACATTCACCAACTCTCCACGTGTCACGGAGATTTAGTATATATACAAAACCTTCTTCTTCGTGTAAAGACAAAAATAAAACTACAACTCATCATAACCAACCATCAGACTTGACAACCATAAATTGCCACTACACAAATATTATGAGCGATAGACTAGGCTTAAAGTAGCTTTCAGTATCTGTGAGCGGTTGAATATTTTTTTTAAAGATGATGGTTTTAAACACGTAAACCTGTGTACCGAAGCACTCTCCGGAGCACTCTCAAAATAAGCGTCAAAAATTATTTGTAATTTTAAAGTATAGGTGAAATTTTCTTGGAAACACAACTTAAAACTGACAACTAACACGCAAAACTACGAAAATGGCGCAATGTTTGCACTTATGCTTGATTATCTGTCTGAGCAAAATAAGTGTCGCAGTGGATGCGATGATTGCAATTGACACGTCTTGTTGCAGGGAAAGAATCCAATAGCCAAAATATATTGATCGCAATACACCCTTTGAATAATTCTTCATTTAACTCATTCAGAAATATTTAAAACATGGAGAAACCCCGGGGAACTCTTATTCTAAGTACAATAGTCACTGTGGAAGTCATGTTGATTTGAATTGATATTGTTCTTATTAATTTGTTTTCCTTCAAAATTAGTACAATTATCACATTCATGTAATAACACTGAGGTAAACTGTTTCGTTGCTTTGGGAATTTGTATTATAGTGAAGGCCAAAGTCAATAGATTTTGTAGGTTAGGTTCTGTGTGACAGATATTAGTATCCGTGGTTTGAGTGATGTAAGTGGGATAGGCAAGTACTTTTCACGCGTGACGTTAATCTTCTTCATATCATATGTACTATTTACTCTTCTTATAATTTATTTAGTGGTATTGGTGTGGTTTTATTGTTTAATTTGTTTTGAAACGATGAAATAACCAAAATTAACAACACAAATTATTCTAATTTTATTTATTATTTGTCTTACTATTGATAAAATTAGATAACATATACATATAATTACAATTGAAAGCTTTGTAATTGAAAAATAAGTATAAGTTTATTTCGACTCCATAATCAGCAAAACAATAAAATGAATGGTAAAAATAAATAAATAAAAACTGATTATGAAATCAGGAGAGCGAACAAAACCTTAGATAAGGTTTGAAACGTACAGAATGTATATAAGATGGAAGGTTTTGCCAAGAAGATGTGGTACGTGTTCACTCACCTAAAATAATTGAAATATTTCACACACGCTCACACGCACCCACACACACAACCATATAGAAGTTATTAAGTAAAGGAAACATGAAAAATTACATACTGGTAGTTAATAAAAAACAAATAAATAAAAATTACTTACCGCGCCATATTAATAAATTTATGATGATTGCCAGTGGCAAATTGATCAATTTTATAAATGGGAGTGAACAGTAAAGATAAACTTTTATAAAAAAAAATATTGTCAAGATGATTATAGATGGAGTCAAATGCCAAAATGCCCAACCAAAGTTGCTAGAATTGGGTGCATGAAGAGGTGGGCTAGACCAGTGGTCGGCAACCACCGGGCCGCGGCCCATCGCCGGTCTATCGGTCCGCAGAAGCGTGGCACAAACGACGGACAATGTCCTAATAACATGTTTAGTTGATTAACAACTCAAACAATAAAAAGTTGAAAAGAGTCTTTGCGATTTATAGGGTATTTCGGCAGTATTTTGGGCAATACTACTAACTGAATACCCCGGCACTGCAAAAAAGCTTTTCAGGCATTTTTACATCTATGTGAAGTCGGGTTTTTAAAATTGACAACTACAAAATCGCAGTAGCCTGAACGGAAGAAAACACATTACTTGAATAACATCACCTTTATTCTCTGAATTTAATACCAACTTATTTATCCTAACACATATAATTTATTACATAAGCTTATTCCGTTTGTACAAGGTGGTCCGCCAAAATTTTGGTCAGGCTTTACCGGTCCGTCACCGAAAAAAGGTTGCCGACCACTGGGCTAGACCAGGGCTTCCCAAACTTTTGAGCTCGCGGCCCCTTTCAATATATTAAAATTTTCCGCGGCCCTTGTTCGCGCTAATAATGCTAAACAGCTCGAAATATGCATTTTTGATGTGTTATTGACACAGCTAATTCTCAAATTTTAATAGACCTACTCAATTACAAAAACAAGCACATATTTATTCAGATTAACGTTATTCAATTATTCAGTGTAATGGGTGCGAATACTTTTTGCTGCATAGCAAATCCAGCCCTGGCTCAATGTTTGTTTATGCAGGACTAAATGATGAATTACGATGTCTGGCCACCGACGGCATGGTCCCTTTCCGGAATTGTTGGCATAAGACAGCGGTTTGTGTGACGCCAAAGGCCAAATTATCATGAAGAAAACTCATGGCGAAACTACACGAAAAATATGAAGCCTGATAATAAAACACAATTTTGTCATCGTTAATATGTACTTATCTTATCTCTGCCTGGTTTTTCTTCAAAATGCTAAAAAAATCACTCATGTTCAGCAAATGAATAAACTGCAGCCTACGAAATTGCAGCATGTAGGATACCCGACGTAACAGAGCATACACAACATAGAACAGTAAAATGAAATTGATTCGTATACACATCATTTGCAACAATAAAACATTTAGAATAAATAAAATATGTAACATATTTCGAGGCGCACTTAGCAAATCGCCTTCGGGAACCGCTAGCTTAACGATAATTAAAGCACACGCAAATCGGGTCTTACGATCAGAATATGCACTGTTATGCAAGCGCGATGATTCTACTGTGTTCCCTGAAAATAAAACCAAGCATGAATTTTAGAAATTATTTTAATATAAGCGCTCCCTTAAAAAAGACTTAGTCGATAGCGCAAATTTTTTTGATTTAATCTCGTGGAAGTGCGTCGTTTCAATTTTGCTAGGACGTCGCAAAATTTCGTGATTCGTGAACCTTTCAAACAACCCATAAATATCTTCTACTTTTACAGAAAAAAGATTACAGGAAAGATTATATCGATCTTACCTGTGATGGTGTTACAATGAAAAAGTTTAATTCTGAAAATTCGTTTTTCTGTAGATAAAGATTATTTTCCTTGGTTCAAAAAGCGTTGCGAACTGCAATCCCCTTTGCGATTTCGTTTTTATATGAAGCAGACTTTTCTACCAAGGTTCATTAAATATGATTTCACTGACTGTCGTTATGTTTTGTTTGTTCTATTATATGAAACTCATTGCAAAAAAAGTCTTTTATTGAAAGGTATCAATACGTATTTTTCACGGGTAGTCGTAATTTGAGCATATTTTTGGAGGGCGTCACAATACAATGAAGTTCGAGAACCACTGAGTCCTAGTCGATAGCAAGAAATTTATACTCAGTAATTTTACACTATACTTTTTAAACGGTTAATTAATAATCTATATGAGCAGTTATTTTAAATGAAGACGTGCTATTTATAAGTAATGGTAATCCACTAATCGGTATTCATATTTTGTATAATAAAAAATCTCGTTATTCTCTACATCCCCCCAAAATAAGCCCTAGTATTATTTTCGGAATAAAATTGAAGACACTGTCTTATTTACACAGCATGATGATGTGTTCATTAGAAATCGTGAAATTTTTGCTTCACATTATTTTTAATTTTTTGTTAGCATTAAGAGATAATTTGTTAACCAACATCCAGCTATGAATGTTGGTTAGTTCTTGGTTTGCAACTGTGAATAGATCTTCAAGGTTTTTCCCATGAAGAATCAAGTCAGTGTCATCAGCAAACATGATCGACTCAGAGGATTTCAGACACCTGGACATGTCATTAATGTAAGCTAGAAAAAATAATGGGCCAAGTAAAGATCCTTGTGGAACTCCGTGCTTCATGACACAAATATTTGTAGAGAATGAGTTGTCATATTGCACAATTTGTTTCCTGTCTTGCAGGTAGCTCCTGATCCAATTGAATGGGACGCTTCTAATTCCATAGTGATAGAGCTTACTTAAAAGGATGGAATGGTCAATGGTGTCGAAAGCTTTTGAAATATCTACAAATATTCCAATTGCATGTTGTTTGCCTTCAAAGGCCTTGGTCAGTTTGTGTACCCAAACATTAGCAGCCATGGCAGTGAAGTGATGCTTGAAGAAACCAAATTGATGAGAGTGGAAAACATTGTTCGTTTCAAAGAAGTTTGACATTCTACTATACATTATTTTTTCAAGAAGCTTAGAAAATGATGGTAAAAGACTAATAGGGGTATAATTTCCAAGATCTGAAATACTACCCTTTTTAAATAGAGGAAGAACTTTAGATGTCTTGAAGCTTTCAATGAATAATCCACTAGATAGTGAAAGAATAAATATATATGTCAGGATATCAATGATATGTTCTGGAACATGTTTCAATACTTTGAATGGAATACCATCGATTCCAAAACTTGACTTGGGCTTCATTTCGCGTATAATATTTTTTATTTCTAATGATGTAGTTGACCTTAAAAACAGGGATGAGGATTCTTGCCTCCCAAGATATGAAATGTAGTTTTTGTCACAGCCAGCTGGTTGTGGCATACAGTCGAGCAGGCTTTGTGCCACTTGGGAAAAGTGTTCATTAAATTTATTTGCAATTTGTGTATTTCTGCAATCGAGTCCAATCAAAGGACAAGAACCTGTTTTATTTTTACCAAATAGTTCATTAATTGTTTTCCTCACTGCCTTGATGTTGCCTTTGTGAGAGGCAAATTTAGATTTGTAATAATTTGATTTCTTTTTGTAGAGCAATCGAGTATAAAGGTTCCTGCATTCATTGAACTGTAATTTGTGCTTGTCATTTATGTTTTTATTGTTTATTAATTTCTTATAAAGTTTTTGTTTGACTTTGTTAAGTTTACGTAACTCAGTATCATACCAAGGTTTGTTTGATCTGTTTGTTTGTTTTTTGTAGGGAAAAGATTGAGAGTAAGCAGTAGAGAATTTTTCGAAAATTTTTTCAAAGCAAGTGTTGGGATCCTTTATGCTGCTGAAGTCATCAATATCAATAGAATTCATTTCGTTCATAAAAGTATTCAAGTTGGACGAAGTAAACTGGCGGTAAAGCGTTTCAATTCTGTTCTGAATTTGCTTTTCTAGAAGAGAGCATTGTACAATTGGCAGATGATCAGAAACACATTTTTATCATATACGTTTGTCCAAATGTGGTCTATAGCCTACAGGTAGCAGAACTTGAAGTTATCCTGGTGGGGCAGTTTATCAGCAAATAATAGGCCAGGTTGTGCATAATGTCAACAAATAGACTGGTATTCATATTGGACTCATCAATAAGATTATAGTTGAAGTCACCCATTATATAAATATAATTCAACTTGTTCATCTTTGAGAGAACTTGGGACAAGAGATTCCGAAAGTTAGCATTGTTCAATTCATCAGTTAGTGGTGATCTATAAATAGTACCGCAGGTTATTGTTTTATTTTCCAATAATATGTCAATAAATATAGATTCGAAAACCTTTTCACACATTATAGTAATATCTTTGCGGACAATGTATTTCAAATCATGCAGCACATATTAATATACAGGTTTTACCTTGGTCTCACTCCTATTAAAAATTCTTTATGTGTTAAATTAAGTTTTAACCATATTTAGCAGTTAACCATGCATTAATATTTTTCCCAAATTGCTGTATAAATCAATTTTTATACATGGTAAGTGCAGTCGTATTAATATGTTATCTATTGTGTCTATAAAATGTGATGTCTGTATTCATAAAATTGTCCTACAAATTAAAAAAAAAATAAAATGAACTCAGCACAGTATCAACCTGCATTTTACAATTATATACATTTTGAGCTTGGTATCCTATATATTTTATACAGTAAATAATTTGTAGGTATGAAAACATTGTCATTTTTTTTGTTGGATCAGAAGAAAGTCGCTAGTCAAGCCATGCCGACACAGAAGGGCGACAGGGAGCAAGCACCGAGCGCAGCCACGTTTGCGAAGGCCGCAAACGTCGCCTGCTTTAGTATTATTTGCCTTTAATGGTTTTACGTGCCGCGTGGTCGTTAGAAAATGGCAGCCGCGTGTCGCAATGACCAGTGCAAATGTGCAAGAAATAGGAGGCTGTTGTTTGAATTATCATTTAACCTATGTTAAGGCAGGTATTTTACCATCTTCTCGGGTCGGCGAACCGATAGTTTTTCTCATTATGAACGTGAAATTTGTTATGTGTTACGAACGAAAGATCGAAATATAATTGTTTAACATTCTGACATTGCGGATCTGTAGACTGGTAGACCTGGTACCGGTACAGTGGTACCGGTACTTGCCGGGATTTTTTGATTACTCTATATGCAGATATATAACGTCGATTTTAATGGTAGTACGAGATAAATAGTGCATCGCTACCTAATAAATAATGTCTGTTTCCACACATTCCTGCATTCACATGCTACTTTTACTATATAGTCTACTGACTGACTGATATCAGAATATACAGAAATAAAAATATGACACTGTACATTGGAGAAAATATATAACCAGAAGGCCAGAAGTCAATTTTGCACTTGCTGGCTCAAGACATGCAAGTTTTGCCGGTTAGCTCTGTAGCTAGCCTACTATTACTGCAGTACTGTAATACAGTATTAGGCGATCCTTCCAGTCTGCTATTTCAGTATTCGGCTATTGCACAGATTGTGATCAATTTTCATATATTTCCTTTTTTTTAATAATAATTCATTAACAGAATTATCACACCCAATTCACATTGCATGACGAAAAATGTCTGACCAATGATAAGTCTCCGATTCGAAACACTCCCATTTTTATGATATTGAAGTTAATGACCTTGGACTTGAATTGGATATACAAGTTCAAATACATCAGTGATAGCATGGTCGGTTATTTTTACCTCGCGACTGTCTGACTGTAGTTGAACCAGGGATTTCCTAATCTATACAAAATTAATCATATTCAATGTTTTGATTTAGGAATCTTTTAGAATATTAATGTATGCAAAATTATCATTTCCAGAAATTAATATCTCGCAAACAGACAGAGACAAATTTTTTCTATTAATTTCTGAAGACTAGAAAATACAAAACCAGTCAAGTCATTGTTTATTTTAACTTGTTTGCATTTCCAAATTCATTGAACATGCATTGCAATACATATCAATCGATATCTTCTTAGCTGAACATAACCCAATATAAACATACCGGTATATGATATTCGAAAATGCTATTCTAGAATATATTTAGAATAGTGGATAATTTGGGACCTTGCTTGAAGGTGAAATATGAACTATTGAAATGTTGTGAAATTTTCTTTTTCAAAATTTAGCTCAAATTTGGAATAATGGAATTACCCACACCCTGTACACAGGCTGGGCCATCAATAGGGAATAGCAGGTATCAAATTGATTATCATATCTGTTACTCTACTTTGGGTCTACCCTGTATCAGAAAATAATATGATAAGTGCGAATGAAAATATTGGCATTGGACATGATATTATTCTCTAATTACATATTTGATCACTCTTAACCCTTTCCGTGCGGTGAGCACATATACATACCAATGACAAAACTCGCTAGATTGCGGCGGGTACGTTGATGTACTCCACTGTTTTATTTAGCAATCGGTCGCAAACTGTTGGTCTAGTTTTTCCGGGTTTTAGTTTACGACGGGAATTTTATTTGCGGCGGAACGAGGGAGTGTTTTTGTAATTTATGCAAATTTCGGTGTTTTTTGGGTGATAAGAGAAGACATATTATCCCTTCCATCTATCAAAGTATTTTGAGTTAGATCAGGAAATTGCTACAGCAACATTATGCTATTGTTTGCCAACCACGAAGCGGTAACAGTAAAGGATTTAGCGAATATTTCTATTTTTCATCACAGTTTGAAGTTTCAACTCCCAGGAAAAAAAAATGTATTTTTTCTATCCGGTTTGTGACTCAGACCACCACTTTTGAAAAAACTTTTTTTTTCAATCGCCAATTGCAAGCTCTTCAAATAAGCTTTCCAACGAGCCGTCAGTGGGCAGCAGAGGATCATTGGTTTTTCGTTAGTCGATCGTTTAGTTGTGCGGGTACAAATGCATAAAATCGACTTAGCAAATACGATTGAGCAAATACGATGAGTGATATAATAAAAAATAAAAATCGCATGGAAAGGGTTAACCAAGGGAAGTAAGGTAAAATAGTAGTAGTAGTGGCTTATTACCACGTGGTCAAGATTATTCTGAAAATCACGCTTCAGCGACTCTTATTGATCTATAAGATTTATTTTAGAAGGTCAATTTTACTGTAGTGAAAGCGCTAGTTAGGGTTACCTTGTAGGTGCTTGTGCATCCTACTGCAGTCGTCTTGCTTACTTCCCTAAGGGTATCATTCAGTGATGGCGGTGTCCGAGAATCCGCAGCTACCTTCGACACTCAAAAATGAGGGTCCAGCAGAAGTTTTGCCTGAAGAAAACTGTGGTAACGCCGTGGCAGATCATTTATCTGGAGAAGACGATAACATGAATCAAGAAACTGATCAAAATGAGGTTGGGGAAGGATGGAAGGAAGTTCGAAACAAGAAAAATGAAAATCGTTCAATATCAAATCGATCATATCATAACGATTGGGGTCATCACGGTCCATACCACGATACACGAAGGAGATACAGAGGGTATAACCATAGCAACCACTCAAAAGTCGCTGAAAAATCGAGCGAAAAATCTGATGCAAATAATCTTGATGAGGATAAAGAACAGCATTCACCTTCTGAAGATGACACAAAGGAAAATAACAATGATTCGGGGGAAGGGAGAGATTCACAAGATGCAGATGAAGACAAGGATAAAGTGGAATTTGTTGCAGCACCATTACCTAAAGTAAATCCTTGGGGTTCTTCGCCAAAACCTCAACAAAATGAAAAGATTTCAAAGCCTAGTGCAACTAATGGTAAGGCAACAAAAACCCGTAAGACATCTGGGTCAAAAAAATCCGCCACTACTAAATCAACAGAAAATTCAGCATCTAAAAAACCAAAAAAGACATGGAAGTCTCCAGCAAAAGTAGAAGTTAGTGTCATAGATTCAATGCAGTTGTCATCAGAAAGCTGGGCCCAAGAAGTAGAAAATAGTCTTTCTGCGGAAGTGACTATGGCACCGGAAAATGACACAAGTATGGCAAATTATTTTTTTTTTCCATTTTTAATGGTTTACTTGCGGACGTAAATTGAATGAATCGAATATCATTATACATCTTGAACTACATATAGTAATGATTTGATATTAAAATGTTTTTGTAGAAAAATTGTCATGTAGAGCAATTGTGACTGTAAAAAATAATAGAGTAATTTAAGTTCAGATAACTACAAGGAGAAATCCCATTTATATAATGCAGCGGTTCTCAACCTTTTACTGACCGCGTATCACTTTTGCTCTTTTTACTCTGGCTGCGTACCACCGACAAAACCTTATTTTGTGGTGGGGAACCATGGAACAAGAAACGCGCTAGTATATTATTTAGCCCTCAATTCATTTTAGATCTTCGTGCAAAGTTTCAACGTATTTATTTTATGCAGTAACAACGTGTAAATTGCGTGCAACTTCACGAGAGAATTTGCGTTGATTGCCGTCAGGGCTGAAAGACTTCGTCCATCGTTTCGATTTAGGTGGGCAGTAGCGAGCGAGGGCAGTCTCAAGACAAGAACTGCTGCTAGCGCTCGTTGTCGCCATATTTCGGCCAACTCAAAAGTTAATTGTTGCAATAATTCAAACCACTCGCGTACCACTTAAAAACCTTCCGCGTACCACTAGTGGTACCACAGGTTGAGAACCACTGATATAATGTTTATCTTAAACTGATATATATAATATATATATACACATTTCTTGAGCTTCGAAAAAAGTAAAAGTAAATAAGATATAAGATAAAATGGAATCTAAAATACTTTGAAAAACTAGAAATAAAACTAGATCTATCTATTTCAGAAGAAAGCAGTGGGGAGAAAATTGACAATACAAAGGTATGCTATTCTGAATTTTCAATGAGAGGATTAAATTTTCAATTTTTATATGCATTTACAAAACACAATTACACAATTCACAATTACAAAACAGTGCCTCTGGATATGATTTCGAAAATTTCGATGTGTGAAATTATTCAAGTATCTTCAATTTTATAGCAAGCGGTGACCAGAACATTTTTGTGTAAAAATATCAATGAATCAAAGCTACAACTTTTAATTAGGTACATTTCGTCAATATTCATTTTTTTATTAAAATGTTCTCCATTTTGCTTCTCAAGGACAAAGAGAACAAGAAACCGTCCAGCAAAAACAAAGGTTCCGATGCATGGCCTTCTCTCACTGATTCAATTAAACCGGTAATGTAACATACATGCTTATTTATACTCATCTCTATGATTTTCAATTTTTGTTGAGATAAACAACATGTATGAATATGTGACAACCTTAAGAAGTCGGTTTTTAGCGTATTTGTGTATATATTTCTCCAATACTTAGTTGGTTAAATTCACATAAGCAAGAATTAGGTCAGCTGTTACCAAGCTTCTGCTTGTTTTGTATTTATATCCGTAGCACCTTTCGTGCCTCAGTATTTAAGTACTTTTTTCCAGTAAGTGTATAGTATTTGATGATCAGCCTCCCTACATCACTTGGAGCAATTTATCACTCAGACACATCTGGCAAATGTGGTCAGATAGATTCCAATAATCTGTCATCAGGCGCTATTTTACAAGTCTATGGTTTGGGAAATTGAATCAATGTACTGAAGTACTCACAACATTGCTGCATAGTCATTTATAAGACCTTCCTTGCAAATTACTTAATAATTGCAAGCAATGATAATAATATACCTATTGTAAGAGATGTTTGCTATGAGTGATAGTTCCCACTTCATTAATATATTAAAGTTTGTTCGTCATGATGTATAACAATATCATTGATACAATGCTAGCTGGGTTGGAGATAGTTGGTTCCAACCTTGCTTAAGCCGATTGAATAGGATAAGGTTTTAAAATTTATTCAGGGGAGAGGAAAGTGAGCAAGATGGACCAATCATGTGGTGAACCACGGCCTCTCGTTCGGTTGCCAGTCCATGTTGGGTATGGCATTAGCTATTCAGTTATTTGTATCAAACGGCCTTATTAATTAATGGTGGAGGAAGCCATGACCACCCAGCGGTTATGCCAACCACCATACGGCGGTGAGGAGTCCAACAATCTCCTCACACATAATTATCATTCCCTATGGAATTCAAACCTACGAGCCCACACAGGATAATCAGAGTTGCGATGGTGATTAGATTACTAACACTTAGACTTGCACGTCAACTGCTACAAGTTTATTAAGTGAACAGTAATAAGAAATTGTTAAGCATTGGTAGAAATGTGGGTGATTGAACTTTTACAGTTTCGTTGCTTATATCAGATATAAAAACTTTTCAAAGGGAATCAATTTCAATGCATTGCATTGTGGAAGAGATCGTATACTATCGACTAATGCAAACAATATTGTTCAAGTGTTTTTGAAGTTCTTTTCAACACCTCCATTCTTATGCTAGTTTTTATTATTATTGTTTTTTGGTTTTAGACTGTGAAAACAGATGGTGGTGAATCAGTTAATGTTGAAGAGAGCGATACTAAGGTATGTAGTTCTGAGTCAGTAGCAGCAATCCCTATTCCCATATATGTGTGTGTCCCCTATTTTCATTTTTCAAATTGTATAAGATTGCAAGTTTGCATATTCTTGCTCTACTTATATTTTGTCATCCTATGTAACTGAAGGTTATTAATGATGCTTGCCATTGAGTCATGACATTATGTACCGTTCTCATGGAGCAGTTGTTTGATAAAATATTTTTATCTCTTTAAGCAACTTGTGTTTGGAATGTTATTGAAGTTTTTTTGTGTAATTTTGGAGACAATATTCAATAAGGCATGAATTTCAATATTTGAAGAAAAAATATTTTTTCACTCATAATGTCTATCCTGAATTTTGAATCCTCTCTGCACTTGAAATTTAAGTTTTAATTTTGTATAACCTATCGTTATCACATATTATAAATTTGATGCAGAGACTTACTAATAATGCTAATAATTTAAGTTTTTTTAACGAATTCAGTATTGCAATTGTTGCAAAAAGCCAGAACATTTGTGCATTTACTTCTTTCTATGTTACTGGTATTTGACAGGGAATTGGGTGGTCCTGGACTCCTGAGCCAAGAGAGTTATTTTGTTCATTTTAGAATATGGCAATCCAATTTCAGTTTTCCAGGGGGATTTCCGCAATGAAAAATAGAATAGACTTCAAATTCAAAATTGAATCTGAATATGTCCAATTTTGCATCTAATGTACTTTTCACTTAAAAGTTGGGTCATGGATGTTTCCCGACCTTTTAGCCTAGAAAGATATTTCGGGGCTCCCGAAGTATGCGAACCAAGATGGCGGACATCGGAATGTAATATGTGTACTAGGTTAGGGTTAGGCCATAATTTTAGGTATAAATACTACGGGAGGCTCTTGGCTAGTCTTCGAACTGATAATAGGACTAAAATAAGGAAAATTGGAAAAAAATTATCGCCTAACCCTAACCTGTTACCCATGTTACGTTCCGATGTCCGCCATCTTGGTTCGCATACTTCGGGAGCACCGATATTTCTTATTGTTTACCAATATAATATATATATATTTTTTAAATATCTTTAGTTTTGAGATTCGATGCACGCAGCCTGGTTATCATATTTATTAACACCATTTTGTCTCAAATTATTCGTTTCAACCAGCTGTCATTACAAGTACTGGCTACTGATTTTAGCATAGTCTATAGTACAAACTTTTTTCTATTCGGGTTTATTGCATAAAATCATATATTTTTTATGCATAATGGAAAGACAGCTAGTTTTATCTGATTCAAGTAAAAATACCCAAATGAATCCACTAACAACAATGTTTAAAATATTTGAATTTCCAGAAAGGGAAAAATGTTGGAGTGGCTTGATTTCCTGCTGTTACAGAAGTAAACAAAGAAGTCTATACACACACAAATATGCATAATGCATAAATTAATCATGGTCTATTGTGAAAATGCCATAAGCATTGTTTTTATGTTTTTTCTCATATATCACAGCAATGAATAGATTGTATTAGTTACAATTATGTTAAATGAACCTTTTCCGGAAAACTATAACTACGTTTAGTGAAGATTTTCTCCAAAATTGGGAGAAAATTTCTTCGGAATTGACTATATTAAAGTTCTATGGCAATACAGCCCTCTCAGAATTGCAGCCTCCTCCGTATCAATACCTGGTTGTCTTAGAAATGCCTCATGAATGAAAAAATTGTGCTTCCTATGCAGGACCATAATAGAGATCTGTTTTTGTCTTGTCTGACATCACTTCAAGTTTATTAATTATGTTTTTCAATTTAGACTCCTCGCACTACACCCAAGCAGAGAAAACGAGATCATGGAAAAAGTAAAGACGCTGGGGGTGATCACGGTGATGTAGAAGGGAAAGAGAACAATGTACCAGGAAGAAGGTCTGCACCGGCTACTCCGAACAATAGAAAGAAAGGTTGGTTGACTAAAGTGTTTTTGAAGTGCCATATTGTGCCTTCCATGTTTTTGATGAACTCTACTAACCACCCTTGGTGATTTTTGTATTTAATTCAAAACTAATTTAGGTATGATATGCCGCATTGTGACCAAAGTGGAAAGTTATCTTTTGCAGCTAAATTAAATTTTTCTTTTGCAGTTTTATTATAATTAATTACTGGAACTTGTTATAATCTTTATATATATGATATGTTGGGTAACTGATTTGCGTTTCCTTATATGCTATTCTTCATTTTGATTTCCATGTGGGATAATTATGTGTGAGAGGATTGATTGTAGGATAGTTAATGTAAGCACTGGTCGGTAACATCTTCTTCCATCATCAAGTACATACATATGAAACGAATATCTGTTTACCTATTGCCACACCAACCTGGATCAGTGACTGGGCAAGATACTATAGTTTGCTGTATGATTAACATGTCTTATCAGCTATTACCTCCCTGATATGGACCGAAGCTATTGTTCGCCATGTGATTAAGTCGTATCATTGTCTTTCCCATTCACTGCTCATTCATGAAGTGCCTATTTGAATCTGAGATCATACTAAGCAAAACCATTTACTGGCAAAACCATTTACTGTTACACTGTACTCTGAAATCATCATTTCATTGACTCACTTTTTATTTATCAGCTGCATAATCTCAATTTTAGGACGTCATAAGTGGGTTCCACTCCCAGTTCCAGTAAATTCGAAGAGAGGTGGGGGAAGAGGGAGAGGATCACGTGCAAGATCTTCATCACCAACACGCAGAACACCTGGCAACAACAGAAGAAATAATTATTTTTATCAAAGAACTGTGAGAGGTAATAAATTTTACGATGTTTTTAATGGTGCTATTCTACAGTGATTAAACGAAAGAACACATTTTTTTGACAATTCCTTAATGTTGGAGGTTTTAGATATATTAGGCTGCAAAGTTCTTTTGGAATCTGAAAAACTCATTTATGACAGTTAATGAGAGCTTTATTCGCTTTTCAATATCTGTCCTATGCCTCTTGTGAAACTTACATTCTGTTTCACTGAAGGTAAAATAATATATGAGCAAATATATATGAATATTTCTTGTTACTTTCGTCTATTTCCATTTTTATTGTAGGATTTCCTAGGAATTCTCAAAACAACAACAGCAACAATACAGCCTCCGATATGGATGACAATTGGCGGAATCATCCTCACCCTGGTCACAGTAGCCCTCAACCTTATGGCCACGGACATAAAAAATCTCACTCAAGAAGAGGTCGTCATCGAGGGCGAGGAGGCCATGAAGGTTATCCGAGAGTGAAATCTAAGAGTACAGAGGGTTAGTAGAGTGATTAAATTTTTATAAAAGGCTGTATGATAAATATGTTTGATTTGTAAATCATCAAATTATGATTATTAATATTCTAAATTATTCTGATTTTTTTTTGTCTTTACATTAATAAAATACATCACCTTCAGATTGAAACTAAGACTATTTAATCAAGGTATATTTGAAATAATTGTATTTTAAAACACAATTGATTTTTTAGCAACAAATTTTATTTTATTTTCCTCAAATGCCAATTTTTTTCTAAAATTGAAGTTTTTAGAATGAATTATTTTGAAATGTTTTGAAGAACCTCAATTTGGCTGCGTTAAACAGATAACAGAATGTCGAATACATCGGGAAAATATATTAATTCATAATAATATCAATTATAGAATTTTGCTATTGAAGTTGTGTGCAATAATAACATCCATAACCAGTATGTAACTCTATATTGTGTATTTTCCTCAATTTCAGATCCTGATTTTCCGGGTTTAGTTGAATTTCAACCCAACGCTTTATTTGTTTTCGATAACGCCATGGGAATGACAAATTTCATGCAAGCGGATTTAGACGGGCTGCCTAACTATCAGCTATATGGAGATGAGTCACTTACTGTTGCCCAGCAAAAAGATTACGTCAAATGGCAGATGTAAATTGGTTTTCCTTTTATAACTAGATGCTATTTTGGTATAAGTATTGTACCCATGATCTGAATATAAAATTCCAGACTATATTTGGAATTCCATATGAATTGCTAGAATATACAGATCTAGTGGTATCAGCTGTATGCTTGTAATGGAATGTTTTGAATTTGCATCTTTGAAAATACAAGTCTTTTCCTATGTTTTGCCCCGTGACCACGATTTTGGAAATCTTTTTTTTACCATAAATATCAGCATATAAACCTTATTATAAAAGTTACTTCCTCAGTGATGTTGTACTGCAAATATATATGAAATTCTGTCCTAAGGGAGATTCATATTTGAATTTAATTTGGTTATGCTGAATTGCTGACTATGAAGAAAAATTACTTAAACATATCTTTTGTGACATGCATACGCGTTGTGCCGCATTGCCGGTACCGGCATGTCGCATTATTTCTAGTTAAACTTGGAACACTGGCTGGAATTTTTGATATTGCTTTATGAGTTTTTATATTACTAAAAATGGCGTCTCCATTTCCTGTAAGTTTGTATGGAAGAGCAAGTATGAATATGGCGTACCTAAAACATCAATCAAATTGTATTTCTGTGCTGGTATCATGACTTTTTGTCAAATTTTAGAAATATTGTTTGAAATGAATATGAATTAACATTTTTTTATTATGCAGGGTCCTAGAAAAACAGAGCCCATAAATTTCTTGTTTAACTAAAAAAATTGATTTAACACTTGTGTTTGTGTATAATTGTACCCAAAAGGTTCAGTAACCTACGATGCTTTGCACAAAAGTTATGTTCTCTCTAAAATATGTTTCAAATGACCTGGGTTCTGTTTTTTTAGGTCACCCTGAATTCTGAAATATTATATTAGGATATAGTTACACATAGCTTAGCATTTTCTTAGTATAGGTTTGAATTTCATTTTTAATAACTTGTTTCTTTTGTGTTTTAGTGAGTATTACTTCAGCCATGAAAATTTGGAAAGAGATTTTTTCCTTCGTAGAAAGGTTTGTTCTTTTTTTTTTAAAAATTATATAAATCAGCTTCATTTCCACAATTTTGATTACTTGGTGCAGATTTTGAAAATAAATTTGGATTAGAGTTTATTTTTTTCAATATCTATTGGTAAATTGATTGGATGCCATTTGCTTAAATATATATATATATATATCAGTAAATTTTTCCATATATGCTTTTCCATTTTGTATTCAAATCACCTGGTGGTAATATTTCACCATCATTTTGACATTTATCTGCTTGCAATGTATATTAATTGATGAAATAGCCCAATCTATTAATCATACCACTGATTGACTTCTTTTTATTCGATATGATCGCTTTCATTCAAACTGTTCGGTATATAGTTATTATAAGTATAAGTTAAGTAAAACGTGATGCTTGGGCGTTGTTATATGGGTGCCCAACATACACAAATAATAATTTGTTTTGAGCTTTCATTCAATTTTAAAATTCTTGCATTGATATACACTTTTGTAGCAAAATTGTGGAAAATATTGAATTTATACTGAAATTTTGCTGCTAAAATTTTCACTGATAAGATTGATATTACTTCTACGGATGCTCATAACAATTTGAATTGATTCAAAATTGATTTTATTCATTATCTTAAACTCTTGATTCAGGATAATAATAATTTATCAAACTAGTTTCTTTTGAAACATTAACGTTTTAAACAATTCAAGTGTCAAGATGTGACTAAAATTTATTTATTGTAAGTTCTGAAAACTGATATTGTGATTATCCAATTAAATGATTGTTTATCTTTTTAACATATCAAAACTCAAACTCGCTGAATTATGTGTTTCTTGAACATACCCGAATTTACAGTTTATATACAATATTCCATAGTCACAAATGTGGTTTTAGAATGTATTCAGAATACTGGATATTCGCTTTAGGCCGTCTTTATTTTGCTTCTTATACATAGCATATTTTTCAATTCAATATTCAGATGGATGTGGAAGGATTTCTTCCTCTCAGTTTAATATCGGGATTCCAGAGAGTTCAGAATATTACCACCGATATAGATATTATCAAAGAGGTTCGTGCTGTTTTTTTCTTCTTTTTTTCAGTGCTCGTTGATTTACAGCCTCGATAAGCTTAAAAAGCAAATTATTATTTCATACAATACATCTTTGGTTATTCTGGAGTCAGTATTGTTTTTTTCCCTAGTTGTCTTATAAGAAATTCTATATTTCTTTTATAAATAGTTACAATTATTTCATATGTCATTATATTGTTGTTTCCAAAACTGTTGTATCTCTTGTGGTTAGCTTGTCCTTCCTTTTAAATTGCTGCAAATAATATGTAAATATAATAGTAAATGAATAGAGAATTTATTGTAAACCAAATCTGAAATATTATTTGTCCAAAATGTTTTATTATTCTGAAAATTCTGACATTCGTGCAGTATGAAACAAGCAATAAATTTAATTGTTTAATAATTTGAAAAATATAAATAATAATTGTAATTGCTATTTTTTCACCATATTCAGGCTGTTTGTGAGAGTGAAATAATAGAGATGATTGATGGCAAACTACGTTGCAAAGAAAATCCAACATCTTGGGTTCTTGAAGGAGACACAGATCTCAACTCGTTTCATAAGATGCCAACTATCCAGGTTTGTTCAGTCCTGTTGAATTGGCTTCCTATGAACTGTTGTTGTATTTGCTACTAAGGAACATTCTTATAGTCAATTTCTTTAATCAAAAATTTTTCAGATATTTCGAATATTCATCGAGTAAATGACCAAAGTTCTGTGAAATTGTTAATAAATCATCTTGTGGAGGTGCCCTAAAAATCAACAGTCATACTGTCGTTGGTCACACACCCTCTGGTACTAGAAAAATTTGAGCCATGAAAAATACTGAAAAATGTTCCTCCCATGGAAAGTTGGCTGATTTTCCCCAGGCCAAATTCAGCCCTCACACTAACCTCAATCAAGTGACTTTTTAATTTAATTCATTGTATAATGTCAATTAATGTAATGTAATGATTAATAATTAATTAATAATGTAATAATGTCTACATGTAATAATTGTTTCATACCAAATATTTTTCATTATATTGGATATCAAGCCAAAGTTGAACTAACTTTACGTATATTCTCAGAACCAGGTGATTGTATCGATAAGTCCCACTACATCAGAAGAAGCCTTGTCATCCCCGGTACGGCAATTCCCCAGTAAGCATGTTGAAGAATTAGGAGAAATCGTTGATGAAGAAAAAGTAGCTCACTCTGATTTCTGGCGTCTCATCGATACTCCTGCGTTCATACCTGGAAAACCATACGTTGGGCATGCAGTGCAGGATAGTGGATTCGATTCCTTTATTTTACCTCATGATGGTGAGTGACTTCGATATAAAATTTTTAAAATGTTTTTTTTGTAACAACAGTCAGAATCAGTCTAAGACTGGAATATTCGAATCGATTCAAAATTAATTGCAGTGAATATTTTAAGTTCATTAAAATTCTTATGATTAGAATAATTCTTATGAAATGATCTTAGAATAGGTTCATTTAAAAAAAATTCTTTTTTCATTCAACAAATATTTAAACTTCTGCTCTGAACAAGGCCCTGTACATAAAGCCACTGAAATCTAGCAATGTGTCAGGATTTTCTATTTTTGGAAGGTTCA
This sequence comes from Styela clava, assembly GCF_964204865.1. Classification (NCBI taxonomy): domain Eukaryota; kingdom Metazoa; phylum Chordata; class Ascidiacea; order Stolidobranchia; family Styelidae; genus Styela; species Styela clava. Next base: position 7,001,560 of record NC_135263.1, read on the forward strand.
ATCTTTTCAGTTACGCTTTGCCGATCCTATTTATTACACCCTGTTCAAGTTAAGTCGAGCAATTTAACTACTACACCAGGTCCATGTCCACTATATATGTTGTTTCTTCAGAATTTCTTCTTTTTTGGATTCCTTGACTGTTTTTTTTATAATTTATATATAATTTATTTTTAATTTATAATATCTATCTAGTAAAGCATATGCGGAGTAAAATTTTTTTCTTTGACATTGGTCTTAATTTGTTTATTACAGAGCAACATTCTGCTCCTCAACCTTCTTTGCAACCACGCATTGGTTTTGGTTCAAAAGATTCATCTGCAGAAGATAATTGGATTGAAGTCAAAAAACATAAAGGAGGTCGAAGTAAAAAGGTTTGTGAAACGGTGAATTCCTAGCCCTAGTATTGGGTGTCGGGAACATTCGTAACGTTTAAAATTTGTAACTATGAAGTTGCTAAGAACTTATCATTGTGTGTAATATACATTGTTTCGATTTGGGTCTTTGTGTTTGATTCATGCAATTATGTTTTCATTAATGTTGGTGTGATTGTTGTAAATCCTTGGAAGTTGCAAGTCAGACTTTTAATGATGAATTCAAGGATGGTGTTATCAGACTGGCATTGAGAGACTTAGTCATTTAAAAAAATGATTCTGGCTATTGAGAATTTAAAAATTTGACTTGTGAGTAGTGACTCCAATATCGATAAAAATTGTCAACTTGAACTCCACCGCCCTGCGTCTAAGGAAATGACCTCACAGGCTTCTTATTTATCAACGTCTATACTTTTCAGAGTGGATATGATCAATCACATAAATCTGCAGATGAAAGCATGGACAGTTCAATGAATGAAACATCAAAAAGCATCGAAAAACATGTAAGCTGTGGTGTTATGTTTTAGTTCATATTCTATTGTTGGGTATTGTTTGACGAGCATAAATGAACAAGGAACAAAATCGTATTACTAATTAAGAGTTACAAGAAGAGGGGCTTTTGCATCTTGGGGTCACAGGCAATAGCTCGATCAAATTTATTTTTCAGCAATGTGCATTGGTGCATTGGTTTGTCTGTATATTGTTTCATTGGCACACATAAGCTTATCTCAGATTTGAATCTCCATGAAATATTTTGATATCACTTTTCTTAAATCCAAAGCTCTGGAGTCTGTAATATTTTCACCCGACTTTGAGCGATTTTTGATTCTTGACTTCGCTTTGACAAATATTTTGACTCAAGCTGGTTGAAAAATTTTTGACCATTGCTTCAGCTTCGTACTCCGAGAATACCGAGTCTTGACTGGCTTATAAAAAGCCTTCTTATGTCTGTTGAAAATGCTCAACTTGATGCTATTCGAAATTCCTCGAAATAATCACCATTAGATGTCTGGAATAATGACTTGGGACTCCTGACTTCATAGAGCTGAAAAAAAGCTCTAGGATTCTAGCTCCAATATTAATAAAACATGCAAAAACTTGGACTCTAAACCTCACTGCATAGCTGACATCTTCCAATTCAAGTATTTTTCATTTACGATTTTCAGACCGACTCGGTGGACTCATCCAATACCAGCATTCAGTCATCACGCTCTAACACCGAAACAAACAAGAAAACAAAGAACGTTGACCAACGTGAGGAACTCGATTTCATGTTGGATTCTGAAATGGAAGAACTGAATATCAATAAACGAAGTTTCACAAAATGGGATTCAGACTCTGATGAAGATGACATTACAGATGCTGACGTCAGCAAAATTATCATAGTCACCCAGGTGATTGGACTACGATTTTAATTTTTACTGTATTGTTTTACAGTGGGCACCTAGGTTAAAGCAAGAAACTTGCTGTTGGAATCACATGTTACAATCTTGCCCTGAGTAATAAATCGAGTAGGCAATACTGAATCTGAAAGATTCTGGTTCTTTTGAAAATACTAGCTCTTCAAATATCGTTAATAAGCGGTGTAAGATAGACGGTGTAAGTGCCGCTCTAGAATTAGAATATTTACTTTATTACCAAATCTGTGTACTTACGCTTGTCTGGCTTCCAAAGTGAAGTTGCCCATAACTTCGCTCAGAGATACGCATTCTTTACTTCTGAGGGAGCGTGCTTGACCTTCGTTCGAGCAAATTTAGTTAAAAATACTCTGAACCTTGATTCTTCTCTGTTACAGACTCCCCCAGCCTTTCGTAAACATCCTGGAGGTGACAGAACTGGTAACTTCACCTCAAGAACAAAAATGACACAATCATTAGCTTCTATCATCAATGATGGTCTCTACTATTATGAACAAGATTTGTGGGATTTTGACAGCGATACAGAAGTGGATGTAATGGTGATAAATTTTATGAAAATATATTTTTATTTACTTAAAGGGACTAAAGGGACTGGGAATTTCAGGGAACACACTTCAACCATTAACCGGGTAAAATTAACCAGTTAACCGCAGCATGACATTCAACATATTAATTTATAATGTTGACTTGTTACTTCACAATGGTTATGGCTTCGGACATATGGAAGTAAAACCTGTATCCGCTATTTATGTGACAAATTTTCAGTGTTTGAAGTGCGAATTCTACTCTGAAATATCACAAAATAAAACAGCATCAAATGTGCACTTGTTGGATGGCATTGAATATACGATTTTGCAATAAAATCGTGAACAATATTTGTGTGAATTTATCATTGTCAAATTTTCATAATCAGCGAACTTGGTACTTAAATTATTTTTCACATTTCTTGGGTCCTTACCAATACAGTTAATGATATTCTTTTGGATTAAACGTCACAGGAGATAAATTTGCGATGACGTAATCATTTTTGAAGAAATTGTACATGATAAAGATGATTTGTACCTGACATGTCAGTTAACGGTTAAAATAAATCGTAACCATCGTAATCAGTTAACCATTCCCAGCCCTATTACTTACACTAAACACATTATTATAAAATATTCATAACGTTATTGTTTTTAATCATTTTAGGACAAAAAAGCCCCATATACTCGTGTGAACATCATCAGTCAGAAAGAATTTGAGAATCTTCGTTTGGAAGGCAAAATACCAATAACATTGAGTCAGGTCACCCCGCCTGGTCCGACTTACAAACAGATACCAGCTGATGAAGAAACTCAAGGTGAGTGATCAACTAAGAATGATTGAACGGACAATGTGACTGATTTTTTAGCGTTTTGTATGCCTTTTTATTAACCTGTGGGGAAAATTAATTGACATTGGCTTCTGGTTAAAAAAAGTGTTGATTTGACTCTGAATTACGGGAGTTGAGAACAAATTTTTAACAGATTTCTAATTTCTAGTTGTGAAAATTTATATTCTAGTTATGAACTCGAAAAATCAAATTTTGATACCAAAATTTTTATGGTGTATGCCACGTATGCAAGCCTTTCTTTTATAGACTGTTGATATCACAGAGTGCACTTTTGACTTCTTTCATCACCATGCGTCTGTAAATTTGACTCCCGAACCCCCTGAGAGTTGAGAACTTTGACACATAGTTTAAAATATTAATTCAGTGAAAAATGCCAAACTCAAGACTCTAAAGCCATGCCCGCACATATTTTCACATAATATAACTGGTGTTTTTTACACTTTAATCTAAAGCTGCTGAAACTTCCATGACAAAGATATTCATTCGTTATCTAAAGTGGATGCGATTTTCTATATATCGGCATCCTTATCTAGAATGTAAAAAATTGCATATTTTTGTTTCAGTGTGAAACTTGTAAAAAGTTATAGATCTTGTCCATTTTACAGCAGCGGTACAAAGATCTCAGCCGGCCGATATTGTACAATCCAGTCCACGAGCAAGACTACATACCCCACGTACTCCACATCACAAAGATGCAACGACTGCACCAAGATTTTATCCTGTTGTTAAAGACACTGTCACTCCTGACCCCATGGTATGTGTGTATGATAATATGGAATGCTTCTTTTTAATCATGTTTTTTTATATAATATTTGGTGTTTCCCGATGTAGTGATTAATATTGCTAAGTTTACTTAACTAAATCATGATTGCCCAATAACAACTCTTATTTATTACTATATAATTGTATTTTTTTGAAGATCAATTAATTTTAAATTAGGCAATATATTTTCTCGATTGAAATTCGATTTTGTGAATTTTAACTGTTGCATACAGGTATGCACAGAATTGGAAAATTCTATTATTTTTCGAATTTAACCAGTCATTTTTGTTCATTTCTCCCAATTTCATTTTCAGACTCCTCGCAAAATCAAGACTCGACACAGTAGAAATCCTCCACAGGAACATCACGTTGGGTGGGTTATGGATATAAGAGAACATGGATCAAGATCCCGAACTCCTTCTACAAGGTAAAAAATTGTTTTGCCTGAGTGAGATGATAAACTAACTAACGCAACTAACTTATCTCAAGTTTATCTTACTTAAAAATGGTTGAGGCAACTATGAAGCAATTTTAATTCTTCAAATTACTCGAAGTCATCTGGAATTTGAAAAATTTCTGTTTTTTTCAATCTAATGATTCTTCTTGTTTTCAGCGGTCGCACTGCCAGTCCTTCCAACTTATCTGTAACTTCTTCTCGCCCTGTCAGTTGCACTCCTAAATCACTGCCTAAGTTTGAGCATCCTTCTCACTCATTGCTCAAAGAAAATGGATTCACTCAACTTGTTTACGGAAAATATCACTCAAAGTGTCTCAAAGGTAGGCATACTGAAATACTATATTGTTTAGTTTTTCATAAGAATGTCAGTTATAGCTTGTTTTTCCTGATTATTTCGACTTGAACTGATCCAAGGCTTGTATTTATAAGATATTTAAAACTGTTATTCTTTATCATTTTATGGGAGAACGTTATGATTTTAGAACGGAGTCGGGTAGGCGTTGGACAATCACAAGAAATGAACACACTGTTTCGATTCTGGTCATTTTTCTTGCGAGATAATTTCAACAGGAAAATGTACGAAGAATTCAAGTCGTTGGCAACTGAAGACAGCAATTCTGGATACAGGTTAGATATGGAAAATTTCTTTCAAAAGTTATTGAAGTTTGGGATGTGAATTTGTGTTTATGTGGGCTTGATGGCAGAGTGGACTGCATGTGCTAGACCAGTGGTTGCCAAACTGGGGTCTGCGGACCTTTTGGAGTCCGTGAAGCACTTTCGGTCCCCGAAACAAATCTGTAACATGACTAATAGCTTGATAATAAAAAATTAAGTGCTTAAATTTGAAAATACACATTTGTCGCCTTTTGCTGCTTCGCAATCACCACTGGTAACACTGTTACTTCACTTTCTATTTCGATTACGCCCTATTGTGATGTCGCAGAACTGTTGGCCTGTGATATCACAGAGAGAGTTCAATTCATGCTACTACAAGTCTACTAACTGAAGAACTGTAACTGACGCTGCCCTTTTGTGCGTTTACCAAACATCGAAACAGACTGGATGTCACACATGTCATTAGAGCTGCGCTTTATATTATTTTGTTCGTTTTATTATACGGCGCATTAGTTTTTTGTTGTGATCTTTTAACGTTTTGTTTCAGTGAACAAGGCCGGGAATCATTTAAAAAAATTGCAAGGGCTCAGTCATGGAATTTTTTTCAAAAAGTTTGGGAACCACTGTGCTAGACTACCGTAATTATGATTGCCCCGCTGGTTCAAATCCTATGGGTAGGAATGTTGAACTGGAAAGAATTCGGTCTTCCCAAACTATCACAACTTCATGTGTAGAGCCTTGTTCAAAGCAGGAGGCATATAAATATGTTGTGTGAAAAACTTCATTGTCTCAACTAAATTTGTTTTTATATTCTGCTTAGATATGGATTGGAATGCCTATTCAGATTTTATAGTTACGGGCTGGAAAAGCGATATCGAGTTGATTTATTCAAGGATTTTCAGCAATGCACAATTCAGGATTATAAGAATTGTAAGTCCCTTTTTCTCACTCGAGTTTTATATACTTTCGTATAAACATCTAATACTGTAAATTTTATTCTCTTTTCCATTTATTTTCTATTTCAGCTCAACTCTATGGATTGGAAAAATTCTGGGCTTACGTGAAGTATTCTGGACATTCTAAATCGGAAATTGACCCACAATTGCGAAAGTGGCTCGAAAAATACAAAAAATTAGAAGATTTCAGAGTTTTGGTGAGTAGGGTCATTTATGCCGGATTTATTATGATTGATTGAATCTATTCTTTGTAATTTTTTTAACATTACTCATTTGCAGATTACTTTTAGACTAATCATTTTTTCAAAACACATCTGGTCAGGTTCAAATCTCATGCCTGCTTCTTCACCCTGGATGTAATAAATAGCGCAGGCAATACTGAACCAGAAAAATCCTGGACCTTCTAAAAATAATAGCTCTTCACAATCACATATCGCTAGATATCAGTTACTGCTTGTAAAGAGACTGTTCAGAACTTCAGAGTAAAAGACGTGAATTAGCATCTTATAAAAAAATTAAACTTATTATTTTTCAAACAGCCTCCAGAAAGTGACGAATCCAAAGAACCTTCCACATCATTGTCAGCATCGAACAAAAACAACTCATCAGGCGATAAAAAAGCAACAACATCATCCGCCACATCGTCTCATATTGAGATCAAATCGTCAACAATTGCAATACATGTTGATGAGGGCGGAAATTCAAGCAGGACATGACAGGCCCGTACATAATCAAGTCAAAATATCGTCGAGTACTGACTGACTGACTAAAATTCTGGGTGTGAAATGGTCTAGCGATTCTCTTCCGTGATTGAGCTCATTACGTGGATGAGTTTAAATTTACTGATTTTGCTTCAGGATCTATTAATTAATTATTCATGGTTCAGTTAACAATGTGTTTAAATTGTTCTGTTAGTCGTAATATGGAGTTTATATTACGTTAGAAATTAGCATTACGGAATCGAGAGAATCTCATGAATATTCTTGAAAATTGAGCTTGAATCGTAGCTCCATGTACGCTACAGACTCGAATATTAGCGGAAACTTCAGTACAGTTGTTAAAGTTGACTTCAAAAGACTTACGGCACTATCTTTGGTGCCAATGATAGCTTATATTTCAACACGTTTGCTCGTTTTTCTAACAAAGAAAATAAAAAAAATTCATTAATAGTCCTATCTATAGCATTATTAAATGTGTGGAGTGTTGCATGCTCGCGTAAAGACATCAGAAAAACAGTGAAAAGAATATTGAAGTTACTTTTACGTTTTCATAATTAATGATAATGCTTTATAAGCAAAGATGAAAATTTAGCATCTTTCGCTGAGCTTGTTATGATATTTTATTGTGTTATTCGGTGATGACATTTGCTCAACTTATTACCTGCCTTAAAACTTGTCTTTTATCCCCACCCCCCCAGATAGATTTCAATATCCTGCTGTTTTAGCGCCATTACCTATACTACTAATCTACTCCCTGGTCCCACCATTGGCACTTTATCTGCTTTTTGCATCATTGAATAGGGGATTGAGTTACATTCACTTTTGAGCAAGTTTATATGTGGATCACCATTGAACAAATATATCAAGGGGGATATATTAAAATTAGGATAACAAATAGATCTTCCCAAATTATATTCCTGCCAATATCACAACAGATGTGTTTAATAAGCTTAAAGTTTCATCAACATCCTAATCACTGTCAAATTTACCTTTTTCTCAAATATATTTAATTGTATCTACACTCACGAACTGTCAGGTCTGAAATTGTTATTTGGCAAGTACTTACAGAACTTGGTTAGTTACAGAAACATTATACTTTACAATTTGTGATCCAGGTATTTTGAATAATTTGTAAAGACGTTCAATCACTCTTTTTAGCTTATATTTGCAAAAGTGGTGAATTGAGAAAAATCTGGCATGGGTGAATTCGAAGTGAAATATAAAATGAATCCTAGGTGAACGGTTAATTTTGTAATTTTTTTTCTCTTAATATGGGGCGATAATTAGGGCTGTGAGGTTGGCTTTGGCTTGAAAAAATTTGTACTCTGTCTCCCGCGTTTGGGATAAGATCAATTTTATCTCTAGACTAGATAAAGTTTTCATAACACAAGCTTCGGCGTATGCAAGCCTTCCTGGTATACTGTTGAGAACACTTTTGGTCACCATCGAAATTCTTAAATTAGTATGAAAATACGACTTCAGTGAAAGCATGCCAAACTTCTCTACAGACCTGGTCATTAATGATAATTTGTCTGCTTTATCATAATTTTGTGTTTTATTATAGATAATACGGGCTGATTGAGCAAAGCTATATCGCTACTGCATGGCTTATAAAATTCTGATTTTATTGGGTGTGGCTGAGGTATATGGTTTCAAATTAGCTATTTTATTCTTCTTATTATTATTGTTATTATTATTCTTACATCGTTTTCTTTGATTTTAAGCTTATTATATTTTTGCTTTCTTTTTTCAACTGCCTAAGTAATCGTGGGAGAACATGTAACCTTTTTGCTGTAAAGTTGCGGTCATAAACATTGAGACTTGTCAATTAATTATTTTAATAAAAAAACAATCTGTATGGATAAGTTACATTTAGTAAAATAAACTGCTAAAAAATATAGAGAAACGTTGCCTTTTACCTGACCGGACTAATACTTAAATTCTTTACGTTATTTTTATTTCATAAAATCTCAACCTGGCATCGGAAGTTTGTGTTCCTTATGCTAGCATGATAATCGAACCAAGCAAGCTTAAATTTTTTGATCCGTTGTTTAAAAATTTGCCACAACTGACTGTTTTTACTTAAAATTTTTCACTCTAATGGTCATTGACAAAATTTGTTTTTTGATTTTTTCTGTCTGGTGTCTGATGGTGCGACTGATTAACTTGAACAAATAAAAATAAATTCTGGTTTTTGGGCAATCATAATTTACTTTTTCGAGCAGAAAATGAATTTTTATTTTATTGTATTCATTCTTGTTTATATATTTTGATGAAAATTTAAGATGAGTTCGAAATGTTAATTTGGGTTAGTGGTGTCTGTTTTTACATTGTCATGATCTTGGTGCATCTTACACTGGAATCATTTCGAGAAATTGATTAAATTGTAGTCCGTGGATCCAATCTAATCTACAAAAATTAATTGTCATGATTGTTCATTTGTTAGCAACCTACATCCTGCCAGAACATGAGAATTTAGACGAAAACATTTAGAATTTCAAAATATCGAAAAATGAATCGGATGAAGAAAATAGACTTTTTCTTTACTGAATAAGACATGCTTGTTCATTTAACAACTGTTGTAATTGTCATCAAGAGCTTATCTGAGCAATATATCATTTTCTGTTCTATGTGCCAAGAGATCTTATTAATTTTTTTTCTGAAATGATAGGTGCTGTCATTAATATGCTTCATCCCTGTTCACTTATATCATTCACAGGAATTGAACAGAGAATCTATAATTTAATTTTTCTTTGATGTGAATTGGATAAAAAATTACTTTACTGCCCTATTCAGTCCTGGTATTGCCGGAATCTTTGTACAATTTATTAATTATTGTTAAAAAAGACTAAATTTGTTTCATTTTGTGAGATTATATTTACCCAGTTTCTGCCAGTTTTTATGTTACAAAAAACTTTTCATTTGCTATTTAAATTGGGACAAAAATGGATTTGATCTGTTTTATTAGGCACAATTTCTGGATTTTAATACAACCAAACATCTGTTCAATTCGTGTGTATACAATGTTGTATATTCGTGGTAATGACTATCAGAACAAGCAAACATATAAAAGCATTAACTGTTCTTTTATCCTTTGATATATACAGAGTGGAAAAGATTTTTGAACTTTTTGTTATTTCATCATTTTCCTTCCTTTGCCAAATTCGCTGTATTCAGAAAATATCTGCACAAATTTTATTTTTGTGGCTAAATCGTTCAAAAGACGACCTTACCACAAGGACTCAATTTCATTTAATTCTAGATTCTTATTTCTGCCTAGGAATTAACAACCTATTTGTTTTTTCTTTTCATTTTACTCCAGTTATTATCAATTTTAATTTAGTTTATCATGAGTTTTCTTTTAAATTTTAAAACAAGAAATTTGTTGACGATTATAAACGGCCAGGTATAATGATTTGATTAGGCCAAGCATGACTTGTTATTATTAAACAAATTTGTGGTGTGTTTCTGAAGCCTGCTTTTATCAGGCATTTATTTTTTTAATTTTTCCAGGAATCGTTCCCCATCCTGTCTATATTTTATTAAAATCCGAGTAAAAGGTATGTTAGATTTCTAGAGTGTTAATTTTACAACGGATTATCTTCGGCCGCAAGCGGCCAAGCCTGTTTCGTTCGTAATTAGACTCTGAAAATCTCAGATTTGATTTTTTGTCTTTTTGCTGCTGTGTTTTGTGTCGATTCTTTTTGCTGCATATTAAATTGGGAAATCTAAAAACGGTATGCGACGGTATTGCGATGGACTCATTTTTATCGTGGGGTGCAGATAAGGTAGATGTTCAATTACGCTGATAGTATGTATGTATGTTCGGTTGTCTGATAGTTCGATGCATTTATTATTGCAAAATAATGGAAGATGGGAAGCAAAAAGTATATTTTGGTCACTTGTATGGACTGTTCTATGCTATTGGCAAAGCAATGACCACGGAGATGATATCAAGTGAGAAGTATGTAAGACTTTTAAATACGACATTGCATGGGACATCTGTCAAACGATGTGTACTTTAATGTCCCGATTTGCCTTTTGTGATGTAGCACAATGGTGAAGATGTGGATCAAAAATTCTGATAGATGTCACGATCTTATTAAGTGATGGATGCTATCTCAATGTTTGTATCGTAATAAAAGAGCGAATAGGGCGAACGAGATGGGTCGATCTCTTTTTGGCTAAATGCCTCGCCATCTAAATTAGTGAGCGAATGAATTAACGAGATCCCCCCTTGTCTCTTTCTTTCACCGAAAGACCGAAAATAACTCCAGTCGTCAGCAGCGGTGCACGTTACCCGTACGCTGCGGCTGTTTAAAAGCCAAAAAAATAATTAAGAATATCCCCAGGTACGCGCGAACTCTAGAATCACATCATTATTTTGGCGATAGTTCATTTCTTGCCATTGTTGTAAACTGCTTGTCTGAGAAAGTATGATTTTGGTCAGACGAAGCGAAATACGTTTGTGTTAGTGTGCAGCAGGACTCTTGAATTGGATAGAATAGTTATGTTTATTCCTGCTACAGCAGGTTCTACAGCTACAGTATCCTTGCAGTATACGCATACGAATCCCCAAACATAAAGGCATGGGGCAACGATGGGCAAACCGCGGCTCGCAAGAGTTTTTATGAGGCTCTTCTCGCTAGCATTAATTGTTTTCCAAATTACGAAGAGAAACAGTGGTGTATTAGTATTTATTTTATTTATTAAGCGTCAATCAATCAATCAATCGTTTATTTTGTCATCACAAAAAAACACGTTCAAACATGAAGTGACATAATGAATAAATTACAGTACGAATCATGTTTTTGTGTGACCGGAGTCGCGAGGGACCTAAGAAGGTCTTCAAGCAGCGACACCTACAGCGCTACAGGTTAGAATAAATATAATTGAATGAGGTATAAAATGAATAAATCCTAGGAATAAGTCACAACTGATACAATTACAGCGACATTCGAAGTGTATGCGATTATGACACAGTAAAACAGAAAATGTAACTTTCACGGAATAATTACTAACAACTAATAAAAACGCGAGGAAAGCAAGATAAAAGCACAGAAAAATTATAGGAAGGGCAAGTTTGGCGGAATATGCAACTAAAAGCAATATAAGGCAAACAGTAAATCGAAAATATTTACAGCAAATGCAATTTAGGAGACACTTACGAAAAATTGATAAGGTCTAATGAGGAATACAAACAAACTATTACATCTATATAATGTACATAATAAAGAGGAAAAGATAAAACGGCCTGGTCATTGAAAATAATAGCGAACGTAGGTTAAGGGCAATAAGCTATCGCTCTCCACTCTGAACGATTTTTGAATCAACTATTAATGTAGCAGAAGCGGAAGAAGAAGTTTTCATTAATGAGATAAATTATGAGATAAATGAGATGGGAGATATGAGGTATTAATGAGATAAATTATATTTTAGTATTCAAATCGTTGTAGCGTGGAATTTTAAATTAGTCAAGCTACAAATCTTACGTCACAATGGTCAAATGTCTGTTGCTGCGTTGACGGTGCTACTTCATTGCGGTTAGTCTCAGTTACAGTGCGATATATCTGCAAGTAAAAATACGTGGATGACAACAGAGTTGTCAAGTCAGAAATGGGAAGAAAAATAGGCATTCACTAGCCACGAAAGCAAACCTTTGTGCTTAATCTGATATAAGCTGCTAAGTCAGCAATGATAAATGGCGCCACGAAACGAATCACAAAAACTTCTTACGAGACCAACCTCGTAAATCAGCCGTAGAGAAACACAATAAATGAGTTTAGATTATTACTAAAACGACAGCAGAAATCTATGATATCATTTCGCAAGAAATCCAATCCAACAACTGAAGCTAGTTTTGTTATAGCATAGAATATTGCTCGTCCTAAACACCCAGAGGAATAAATAGTTTGGGACAATGAATACCTTGAAGTTAAAATGGCTAGTATACGACTCCTTTCTGTTTTTAGCACAATATACTGCTGTGCGTCGATATTCCCAGTAATGAACTTTGTAAAATCAAAATGTCGTGCAACTTGAACATATGAACTTGTGACAGAATTGGTTCGCACTGCATGCCGGTTTCACATGTTTCTGACTTGCTGCATGCGCTCTGATACTAAAAAATGCCCGCCCCTGGCATAGACGAAGGATAGGGAGTTAGTCTCGCGCAAAAGTCAAAATTGTTAGTTGGTGATGTTGTTTCTTCATCCAATGCAGATATTAACGAAATTGATAGATATATTTTGGTATAGAATTTTCACATTCATCTCAGTTGAAGGGAAAGTCGATAAAACGATTTATATTACATGCAAATGAGTATCTTATAAAGATCAATTGACTGCCGAAGGTTGTTTTTTATTTCATTAAAACACGGCCAGCGATTGGCTAAGACATGAAAACAAACGGCCATTGGTACAAACTTAATAATAATTACTACAGAGGCAACATAATATGTTTCACATTTGGTCGGTGGATTAGGTACACCACATCTATTGGCCTGCTGGTCATTTTACTGATGTTGCCCCCATTCGAAGTTATCCAAACCCGGTAACAACCCTGAAAAAATTCCACTGAACCCCTAGCCTCCACAGGGGGATGTGGTTTGAAATCCACCTGGATTCCGAAGAGTAGTGGTGCTCTCTTGCCCATCCCGTGATCGTGAATTTACCACTAATTCCTAAACCCAACATCATTTCATCAAGATCATGTCCCAGTACATTCAACGAGGTGGAACATCTCTTTTCGGATGCTGAAGCCATTACCTTGACCACCATCACAAAGATGTTAACCCGTGGATGCTGAGCTGCAGTCAATCTCAGACCAATCACGATAGGCTCGTTTCGGTAGAAACTTCATTGACGCGGTAAAGCACAACTTTGGCACAACTCCATTAAGGTCGCTTTGGCACAACTCCATTAAGGTCGGGAGCAGTTGTCTCGTGCACCCTTAAACGGGAATTTCTGATTGCACGCCCGATTTCTTGTCCAAAAAGGCCATGAAATCCAGACTGGATAAAACCCCTAACAAAGGCTATACCCTCATTTGAGCCCACCTAATCATCAAGGTATCTATCATACGTCGGAGTACTAGGAAAAACATCTATGACCAAACTCCGGCGTCTTCATCGTCGCCATCGCTCCGCCTGCCAATAAACACAACAACTCCATACTTGAACGCCGATGCGAAGGATGGCGGCCTTGGAATACTATCCACGTCGATCGGACTTATGAAGAGCGTGCGCTTTAGAAGAATAGAAAAATCCGAAGACCCCATTGTACAAGCCATTATCAGTCATCCTAACATTCAACGCCTGCTCACACGATAGGGCACTGCTGAAGTGCAAGAAACGAACACCTATCACCAACAAGGAGGAAGCCGAAAAACCACGATTCGATCACCAGGAGCTCGGAAACAGATTCATACTGCTCCCACCGTCGGAGAGAAACGCTATAGCACATTGGTCAACAGTGTCCTGGACTGTGAGGGCTTAGGATTCGGCAGACCGAAACAAAGAAGTATGCATACTCTCGTCGAACCATTAATACCAACACCAGCATGTGTGCGCAAGCCCGACCTGTTGTAGTCAGACACATATCTCTTGGGTGCTTGACACCAAAGTTATCCGACTCCACGACTGGATCAATTTCCTTGGTCTCAAAAGATAAAATAGACTATCGTCAGATAATCTCGAACAACCGGGCATCAGAAGGGCAGACCTCACTTTGACGTTTGTTCGTACTCTGCAGGACACCTCCTACATGTGCAACGCCAGGAGAAGATCGCCGGGAAGACTAGACTAAATGACGCACCCCGGTGCCGACAACTCGGAAGTAAAGACCCTGATCTGGTAAATAACTGTTGAATGCATGTTAAATGTCTGTCACTGTGTTATTACTTATCGATTTTAATCGGTAAGTATGTTGATAGGTATTTGTCTGTATATCTGTTAGACGAACGCGATATCTCACGAAAGCGAGATTGAATCTGCTCCAGATTTTGCATGTGCATTCATCATATCTCGGACCAGAACCCTATTGATTTTGGGCGAATGATGTCGTACAATTAGCGAGTTATTAATTAATTAGTGATGGGACACAAGGTGTCACTATGGGGTAAGAGCGCTGTTTTGGGATCCCTAACTTTCGATCGATAAGTCTTCGGTCTCTGACCGATATTCTCGTTTATGTATTATTGTATTGTGTGTAGGCTAGCATATGTAGGTAATGTAGGTTTACCATATCTAGCTATCTTGTATGATCGTTTTGCTGTTAGTAGGGGAACTGAAGCACGAAATCCGGTGTAATGATAGCTGTGGAAACAGTTTGAAACTAATTTGGATTGATCTGCAAAAGAAAGTACTTGGAAATATTCCAGAAATTTCAAACTATTGTCATGTAGCGCAGGTCGGAGAATGGGATTTAAATGTGGACTGCTTTTTTGTGTCTTTCCAATTGACAGTTAGTTCTAATTTGACAACTAATTGGTGAAAAATAGCGCCGGTTTTAGAAAATAAAATGTTGGTACAATCTCATTCAAAATGATTCGCCAGTCATTAGCATTTTACAAATGACTAACTGTGCGTTTATTTTTATTAGGTGCGTATTTCGTTTGTTTAGGTTTGGCGTTAAATGTGAACTTCATTTGAGTGATATTTTAATTTTATTATGAAGAAAATGCAAGAGCTACAGTACTCAGCTAATATGGAACCGCACTTATCATGTGATTATATGAGTAACAATGGCTGAAACCGTGCAATTGCAAGGTGGTTTATGTCAGTGGTTCCCCACCTTTCTACCCTGACAGACCGGTAAAATTCAATTAAATGTACTCGCGGACCGTCTAAAAAATTGAAATGACCACAACGGAAAAGAATGACATACATATATTTGCGTAATATAATGCAATGTCGGGCACTCAATATGCTTCTAGACAAAAAAGGCAAACGATACCTCAAAGAAGTTTCTGCAACACGCAGCTCTGCAGCGACGTGCAGTCAATTTCTTTGCTTTTTTAAATTAAAGCTAGTAATGAAAAGGTTTTTTCGCATAAGGCAGTAACTGGTTGAAAACAGTTTGATTTCTCGATTACTTAGCGATAGGTATTCGTTATCAAGAGAGAAGAAATATCCAAAATTATGACAGTGATATTTTTTTTAACTTGGTACCAGGCTCAAAATCCTACTGTGTCGGTCCGGAATACTGGAAAATATCTCTGCGGCCCATGCTTTTTTGCGTCTCGTGACCACCTGCATGGTCGCAACAAGTTCATATCTTACTGGAATATTATACTGTTCTTGACTGTTATAGGGTCTAAACGTTTTATATGGATGGTCATGTCAACCAGGAAAAGCAAGATAGGATGGAGCGCATGAGCGATAAATCGGATTCGAAAAAGCGAGAAAAGTGTGATTACTCGAAATTGCGTAATAAACCAACGCAACTTCGTCTTCGGTAAAGCGATTGAGGCGACAGACAACGAAATTTCTCGCGGACCGGCGGTTGGGAACAACTGTTTTATGTTGCTGATGATCGGTCGCAAACCTGCAACAACAAATTTGCACAAGCTATGTCGACGTTTTCAGTTTCGCCCTAATGGAGAAGCTTCCATCCGAACGTACGTCGGGAACTGCATATTCACGCTAAAGTAAACTCCGCACAACAAGAAAATGGGAGTCCGCACATTTGCTTTCAGAAAGACTCCGACGGAAAGTGCGGCATTCGCTTTGTAGAGATCTCAGTACGTATAGACTCATACTATAGAGCTGACAGAATAGGCTTTGCCTTTTGCAAATTGGAGACACCCTCACCAGGCATGGCAACTGCAGTCCTTCCTAACTTCTGCTATAATTGGCTTCTGGATTCCAAATATCAAATTACAATGAAATGATATAATTTGTTTATGAGCAAGTTGAGCAATAACAACGAAAAATATGTAGACAAGCGAGACAAGATGGATAGTCAGACAATAGGACAATATATAAATGCTTCACAATTCAAAATTCAGAAAAGAATCAATTTGAAAGCACATAAAAAGCAAAATCTCTTTGTGATGAAACTTCAATGATCAATAGAGCACATCGTGAATATTTGAAACAAAACTTGGGTAATCATTTATTAGGATGACCGTAGACACTTGAACCCACATACATTTGAACCCATGTGTATATCCGCAGGTTCAATCTATATGCTGGTGCTAAAACCCATGGGTTAGGGTTAGTATGGGTTCAAATATCTGTAAAACAAAAAAAAAATCCATAGGTGCAATAGTCTGCAGGTGCAGTTGTCGTGGGTTCAAATGTACGGGAACCAATCTTCAAATATTCAGAAAAAGTCGTCCGAAACTAGAGATTGCATGTTCCTATGTAATTTGGATTACTGCTTCAAGTCAATAAAAATAGATAATAAACTTTCAATGATGGCATTTTATGTCTTCAATTTCAAACTCAGTAGGTTCAAATATAATCACTTTTTCCAAAACCTCAATCAACTGTTTGATTTTAAATATCACGCCAAATTAAAATCTGGGAATTGCAGGTGAAACATATAATGAAATTAGAGCAAATCGAGTTCATAACAAAATCATAATGTATAATCTTTACAAGTAGTTGGTATGTAATAAATGGAATGAGAAATAAAATGCAGAATTTGCAAATTTTATATACTGCTGGAAAATATTCCCCAAAATTTATTTTATATCACAAAAGGTCACTGCGGCAAATGTATTAATAAAAAAATAGTCTTTACGTCAAAAGTAGACAAAAGCAATCGGAAAATATACAACAGATGTATTCGTAAAAGCGTATGGTTTTAAATGGTCTGTTTATGTGAAAGTGAATTTTCAAGAAAACGAATATTTGAAATCCTTTTTTTCTGGCAAAAACACAAGAAAACAAGATTTGTGTCAAGTAAGAGTAGAATTTAGTATACCACAAAGATTTGCCTCAAAAGATTTATATAAAATCCAAATTTTGGACAGATATAAACATATAATTTTACTGCATTGGTTTCGCAAGATACCAGAATTATTATACCCATACGATTCATTCAATCTCAAGTTCAATAAATATTTAATTAAGAACATTTATCTTCTAGTTAGCATAAGTGAACAAATAGTGCAATAGAGTATCAACTAAATATCAGATTGAATATACAATAAATATTTTTTGCTACAAATCCTCCATACTATAATGTATATTGATAAAAGAGCACTTGATTAGCTTCGAAGTTACAGAAATTCAACTCAATATTCAATGTTTGATAACTCTCATTGCAACTACACAAGATAGGCCAAATATGAATGATATATGAAGCTTTCTGCAATGTTAGATTATGCTTGACTATGTGTAAACAACCAAACTAAACTATATCATCATCTTCACCATCGACCAACAACGATATTTCATCCAGTTTTTGTTTTGATGAATCGATACTAGCCTTCGATGCAGAGCTTCCGTTTTTAAACCCAATGTTTCTCTTGCAACCTGTGATACTAACGCTTCCTCCATTCGCACTATGATATGATCCCCTGCCGTCTCCCCCACTCCCTATAGACATGGAATGCAACGATTCGATAACTTTGTTTTTGATTGAGATTCCAAAACTGGATCCAGCGGCGCTTGATTTGGTGCTGTATAAGTCTTTTCGTTTCCTTTGTGAAGGGGGAATACGTTCGTCGGCTCCAATTGTGACAACAATGTCATCTTCGTTCAAAATATTTTCGTTGTCCAAAAATACTGGATGACCATACTTGTCGGAAGAAGGTTTACGATACCTGTACAATGAGATTTAGTATATTAACAACATTACATTATTTTTCAATCTTTGCAGATAACTTAGAAAAGACTTCAATTTTGAAAAATTTTTAATTTCAGGTTGCTTGCCATAAATCAACCAAATACTGTAACGGTTTTCGGTACAGCTGGTATGGTACTAGATCAATTACGAATCCATCTTTACCCAAATACTTAGAAAAGGGCAAAATGAGCCAACACGCAGTGCAAAAGGTAAACTATTATCGAGATTAAGGTTAGAGAATTTGGGTGCAGGCCCATCTAGTTTTTGTTCCCCTGAAATGGTTGAGAGTATAAAATTCACATTAACTAATCCAAAAAGGCCTATGCTTTTAATCATACAAATAGCTTCATACTTGGTTGAGGAAAGAATGCGAGACATCGTATAACAAAAAAAGCATTCAAAAATCAAATGGAGATTTGGTAAAGTTCAAAAGCCCAAAGCGCTGACTGTCGAACAAAAAAAAATAATTTCTGAGACAATGAGCACTACTACAAAACTACAAGAAAAACAAATACTACCCGACATGAAAATATATTTTGGATTTGGCCGATGATGGGCCGCTGATAAAACAGGCCATTCAGGCAGTTTTATCAGAGGTCATGCACAGAAAAACATTTTCGAACTTTGTTCAAAAATAACTAAATGTTGTGACAATGAAAATGCATGCCGTAAAATAAAATGACAACACTACTATAGTATAAAACTAAAAGGTTCCCACCACCAAAAATTCACGTACTATCAAGCATGGGCACATCCAACTTACACTAGAAAAGTTTAATTTCATTAAAGATCTTGTCTATAAAGACGTAACTCAATTTCTATCTCCCTGGAAATCAAAAATAACTTTTACTTTTCACCCCTAATAAACTACATCTTTGTCAAAATAATCACCAATGATTACACTTTTGAAAAACACGATTCCACGAAGTGAACACTAGTCTTTGAATTACGTCAAGCTCTGATAAAACAGAGTCGCTCTCTATTCTTCGGCTGTTTGTATCTTGTAAAAGTTAAATATGCTCTTTTTATACTGCTGCAAAAAGGCTCTGCATAAGCAGCCATGCTAGTAACTTGAGGAATTACTAAAGATATTTGAAGGGTTAGTTTATGATATCAGAAAATATAAATCACTAATTTTAACAAAGGAATTTGGTAAATCATCATTATGGCAAATTTTGAAAACACAAGATATTATTAAATGTTTCAATTGCAAAAAATCCTGAAATAAAAAATTATTACAATATAAACACATATTGTCATGCAATCTTTAAATCCGAAAGGGTTTTCCAAGCAGAGGGTATTTATAATTTTATTGTTATGGTAGAGAAAATGTTAGTTTGTTATTGTGTGTAGTATTGCTGATATTTTCATTCGTCAAGCATTATTGTAATACATATTTATGGACGTATTATAAACTATTCAAACTGAACAAAAGTCAACAAATTTTTATGCATAGGAAGAATGAAGAGTTTCAAATATGCAAATATGAGTCCAGTCAATGACTCAAGCCTCCCCAACACTTATATTATTTCCTGTAACTTGAAATTAACTTACAATTTTAGGAATAGTGATGAAAGGACAACAGAGACAGAACTAGCTGCCATAGCAGCCGATCCCATCCACGGTTCTAACGTTGCGCCAAGTGGAAGAAAGACTCCTGCAGCTAGAGGAATTCCAATGAAATTGTACAAACAAGCAAACACAAAATTCATTCGAATTCTTCTGATCACGCATTGCGATAAATCGATTGCTGCAACCACATCCATCAAGTCATTCTGAAAACAAAAAAATGTAGCTCTGCAGATCAGTGTGAATTTGATTGTAACAGTTGCACCTTACTATTATAAGAATTAAATAGTTGCTGAAAACATATGTAAATGGCAAAATAATGAGGATACCACTTATAATACGGTACATCTAAACAACAATACAATTTGTAAATATTTGTGGTTAACATCCAAAACTTTGCTATTTCTACAATTATGACAAGACCATGTGGCATTATGTCACCAGTCGTGAATGGTGTTGAGTTTCAAAGTGATTGAATGATCGGATAACCAATTTTAGTGCAAGCCAGATATGCTACAGGAACAGTGTTCGTCATTTGTTTTTCACGTCTATAATATATTTGAGTATTACTCTCTTTAAGTCATATATCACTGTTCAATCTCAATGGCATAACAGTGAATAAATAATCATCAAATAAATGGACAGACCTTGATCAGAACTACATCAGCTGCCTCGACAGCCACATCTGTGCCAGTCCCGATTGCAATTCCAATATCAGCTTGTGCTAATGCTGGCGAATCATTAACTCCATCACCAACCATTGCTACTTTGTGCCCAGATCTTTGAATTTCCTCAATTTTTCCAACTTTGTGAGATGGGAGAACTTCAGCAAATACGTTATGAATTCCACACTGGAAAAATGGACAGTATTTAAGCTTGACCTCATTTGTGAAATGTAACAGAATTTAAATTTCTTTTGAAATGAGTGAGAATTGTACAATAAAATTAAGAAGTGTAGATCTAGAAGAAAAAAGTAATTCCAACGTCTTGCTGCACACTAGCGTAATTATATTTCTGTAACCGTTATTTTATATGACCAAGATGATAGTTGAATTAAGTTTGTCATTAATAAGTCTTACTAAGACGTTTGCGACGACACAAATGATTGATATAAATTACATAGGCATTGACTCATGGATATAAATGTGATGACTATGATGCATACGAGAGAACATTGTGACAATGCCATCATCAAAATATTAGCGAAAGATGATGAAAAAAGCTGAATAAGGATGAGTAATTGAGCACACATGAAAGTAAAAATTGTTAGTTACTTGTAACCGGTTAAACCTTCCTGAAATTTTCATAATAAATTATAATTTTTACATGAAACCGAACACAAGCGCCATACCTGAGCAGCAATAGCTCTGGCCGTCTTTTTATTGTCACCAGTCAATAATATAATGTCAATTCCCATTCTTTGTAAAGTATGAACAGCAAGTGCAGCTTCAGATTTGACAGTATCAGCAATAGCCAATGCACATATCAATTTGCCATCAATACAAACTAATATCGCAGTGTGTCCACTGGTTTCATGTTCTGGAAAAAAATCGCAGTTTGAATATCTCATTATCAGCCCATCATCCCATACAGGGATGAATGCCAAACAGGAATGATTCTTGTCTTTCCAAAATGAGTAGCTCCTCATATATCAGTAACTGCTTAGTGATTATACAGAGCTTTTTTCAGAGTAAAATCTTGGAAACAGCCTAAGAAAATACTAATGATATATGACTTAGAATGTATCAGACTTTTAATCTTCTGGAAACTTGCTGGAAATTTAACAGTCAGGCTTGATATGGTATCCATAATCCATACCAATAACACCTACTACAGAGTGTTATAAATGTAGAATAAATAATGTTAACTATTTAACTATAACTAATAGGACTTCAAAATCGTTTTATGTTAGTGTTTGTCCGTACAAAAGTTTATGACGTGGAAAACTACTGTTAAGAATACCTTTAAAATTTACTAATTTAACCTACCACTCATAACATTGTCAACATTTTTTGAAATCACAATTCCATTTCTTTTCATCCATTCTCTGTTACCAAGTAATACTTTTGTTTTCAATGATGACGAAGCAGTAGATAACACCATTTTTTCTGCGCTTGTGAATTCGAGAGATTCTGGAACCTGTGCATAATTTATATAGTTGATTGAAAGAATACAAGATATATCACCCCCAAATTATGTTTAAATAGAAAATGTTGGTACAAGTCAGTGGGAAAATTAGGCGCCTCTAAATAATTTCAATTACATCATGAAATATCGACCTATTTTCTAAAAAAATCTGCCCGCATTTAGGACTTCAAAAATAACGTTGAGAAGTGCGACTGTAGGTATTGCACATTCAGCCGTGATATGCTATGATCCTTAATAAGCACAAAAGGAAGTTTCACTTAGAAGATGGGAGAAGTAACTATGAAGACATTACTTTTATTTTTTGAAATTTAATTCGAGTTCTTTGGGACCCATATATTCGAGCATTGCTCTCTTGTTAGTTTCAGCTATTATATAGTTTTGTGTGACTCATTTTTCATGTTAAAACTACATACCACACCACCATATGAATTGATGCTGTTTTGTAAAACATTCTCAATATTCGATACAGTACATTGAATGCCACAACCAGGTACCGCTTTGAATTCGGTAGTGTTCGCCAACGCATCAACTTTCAGAATCTAAATGAAAATCATGGAAAAAGTTGAGTCGCTCCACAATAGACAATAATCTGAAAAGCTTTAGTGATTCTGAATTTTGATTAAGTACAATATACTTGACTTTTAAATGTAAAAGACAGGCCTTGTTCCTGGCTCAGCTCAGTCAAATTTTAATGAACATGAAGAGGACCTATGGATCATTTTGCTAAGTACTTGTTGTTGAGAAAAATCGCTTTTCTTTAACTAATGGACCAATCAATTTTAAATTTTTAGTACTTTAAGTCGCCAGAAGGCTTTTACTTTTTATTCAATTAACTTCTCTTATGGGACCCGATATTTTACCGAAAATTTGGCTGAATTTTTTTTATTTGAAGGGGAACACTTTTTTTCCATATTGCTTTTCCATCGATCTTTTCAGCAAACTTTGTGCTCTCGGGCCTCACTGTATTGGTACAGATAATCGACCTTCATGCCAATATGCTTAAACATTGATCTTTTTTTTATATATAAATTCACTGCCAGATACCAGAACAACAATGAAAATAGAGAGAAATGCTGCTGGGAATCTCATCATCCAAATGTACATGTTAATGTTAAATTCAGTAAGTTCGAATCTCATGCCCACCACCTCACCCAGTGTGTAATAAATTGGGTCGTCAGAAATTTGGAACTAGAAAGATTTATTCCAAAACCAGATATCAATGTACAGGACCCTGTTTAGAGGAAAAAGCATTTTATATAAAGAAACTTGAATATCAAATCTTACCTCTTTCGCATATCTGACAACTGCCTGTGCTAATGGATGTTCACTCGCTCCTTCTGCAGATCCTATCATAGCAAGCAAATATCTCAATGAGGGAGCTTGTGGGTTATCTGTATCGAATCTTTCAATACTTTGTACTTTTGGTTCTCCGTGTGTTATTGTACCAGTTTTGTCGAAAACAACCGTCTTTACCTAAGAAAAGGAGTGAAAACCAATGAAACTTGTAAACGGAGCTGTGAAGTAAGAGTTCAGCATTTTTTACCGGAGAAGGTGATGGAGTCGTATTTTCAAACTCCCCTGAGTCAAGAGTCAAATTCTTGAATCCTAATCAAAACTTTCTTCTAAGAATCAGAAAGGGTTAATTTCAGCAAGTGTTCTTAATACTCTATTATTGAAGGCTTATATATGGCAAAGTTTTCATTATCAAAATTTAATTTTCTTGGAGTTGGAGCCAAATTTTTAACAACCCAGAGTCAGGGACTGATTGTGCATCTTCTCAGACTCCACGCCACGCTTGTCACAGCCATACATACAAATTTCAAATACATTGAAAATAAAATAGAAACAAAGGGCCAACATCAAAATAAATTTACAAAATAATATTTTGAATTGTTAATTTGAACCCATGTGTATATTCGCGGGTTCAATCTATATGCGGGTGCTAAAACCCATGAGTTAGGGTTAGTAAGGGAGTTAGTATGGGTTCAAATATCCGCAAAACAAAAAAATTTCCATAGCTGCAATAGTATGCAGGTGCAATTGTCGGGGGTTCAAATGTGCGTGGGTTCAAATGTACGGTAACCATTTTAAATACCTTGTGAGCTACTTCTAATGGTTCTCCTCCTTTAATAAGAATTCCATTTTGTGCTCCGACACCTGTGCCAACCATGACTGCAGTAGGAGTAGCAAGGCCCAACGCACATGGACAAGCGATTGCCAATACTGTTATAGATGTTTGGAAAGCAAATCTAACGGCCATTTCAGTGTCAGAAAGATAGCTGAAGAAATAAATATGATTACCTTTTATTTTATTATTCATGGATGTAATTTTTTTTTTAAATTTATGGTTATTTTAGGTTAGATGCACTTGTTAAAAATCTCTGTTCAAATTCCATGCCCATCACTCGCTCTATCCATGGCATAATAAATCGAGTAGGCAATGCCAAACCAGAAAAGTTCTGGTCCTTCCAAAATAAGTAGCTATTTTTATATAGCAGTAGCTGCTTATACAAAGCTATGTTTGTAGAGTTAGGCTAGAAGAGGTCATTTGTCAAATACTCAAAAGTAAAATTTAAAGTTGTTTTAAATGTTTCCGCGATGTAACATGAGTTTCATTTTCATGATATTTCAAGAAAATTATTATATCGCGAATCACTATTTTATTATTGATAACTTGATTGCCCAGTATAACTATAAAAAACATTCAATTAAAACTGACAAAATTTTTAGAATTCTACAATAATAAAATACTTAGATCAAACGGAACCTAATTATAAATAATACCTAAAAAACAAAAACACAATTTCTTACTTGTGACTTGAAAAAATATCTTGAATAATCTCAATGTGAGTGAGTCCGAGAGACAACCAAACAATGAAAGTGAGTAATGAGATGATAATAACTCCAGGAACAAAGTATCCTGCAATTCTGTCCGCAATCTGAGAAAAGAAATTATTCGGAAATCAATAACACAGTAATGAGTTGTCATATTTTTCAAGTTCAGATGAATACCAGTATATCATGGTTCATGACATTCATACATCCCAAAAACATCGATGGCCATGGAGCCAAAGCCAAGAACAGGGATGAAAAAATAAAACATGAGTGCCAAAGCTTTCAAATCCGCTCCACAGCCCTCAGTAAGAGTAGACTTTTTGCAAACAATATAAATGCTACTATAACAGACCTGCTGAATAGGGGCTTTAGAAGTTTGTGCTTCTTCGACAAGTCTTACGATTTGAGACAATGCTGAATCAGAACCAACGTGTGTTGCTTTCATAAGTAAAGATCCATTTAGATTGATTGAACCTCCAATTACAGGAGAACCAGTCTTTTTGGTAACAGGCATTGATTCACCTGAATAAAAGGGAAAAGTTAGATTTTCAGAAATCAATGATCTAATCTAGTGTTTTCATACATATGTTTCAAGCAATATTTTATCATATTTTGAAACAGAAATTGATTTCAGAAAATAATTTTAAAATGTGTTTAAACTACGGGGTAAATTATCCCATTTGAGTACATCGAAAATTGTAAGCAAGCAGTAAAATTGTAAGCAAAAAAGGACATCCCCAATGTGGGTGTTGGCCGCGAAGAATATAGAAAAGTACTCTCTTGCACAGTTGATGTTTGTTATGTTTTCACCGTGGAGAGACTATAGCCCATTGCCTTTTTTCGTAGATCACTTACGTAATCTAAAATTTACATTAATTTTATTACTTAATTCATTTTTTTGGCAGTATAAATTGGATTTCAAGTTATTTTCAAATTTAATATAAAACTAAATTTTCCATTTTTAAGCAACAATTTTACTTGCCTGTAATTAAAGACTCGTCCACCATCGATGTTCCTTCCACAACTCTACCATCAACAGGTATTTTCGTTCCAGGTCGAACCCTCAAGAAATCTCCTCGATGTACAAGATTGACGTCAATGACCTCTTCTTCTAGAATCGTTGTCTGATCGTCAGCAAATTTAACCAAAGTAGCTTCGGTCGCTTGCAGTTGAATGAGTTTGGCTAGGGCTTCAGAAGTTTTACCCTGGAAAAAAATCGAATGCAAATTTTCTGAAATATACAAAAATCAACACCAAAATAGCGCCCGATGTATAAATATGTGAAGAAATGTACAAAATGGGTCGAATATTTGATTTGGTGTCGCTGCTCGATAACCAGCTTTGGTTCCCTGTGACTTCTCTTCCCCAGTAAAACTATGTAGCCCAATTTTCATTCGTTCCATATTTTCTGTGTTGTATTGTTTTTATTTACTGGTTGGAAAAAATAGACTTGACTTGCTAAAGGTCTATTTGGATATGCTATTTTGTCTAATCTGTTTTGCCATTCTCACGCTGATGCATATTGTTTACTACCAATGGTGTTCAATGTGCTACCATATTTTGCATCGTGTATGTTGTTTTGACATTTGACTGAGTGATAGTATTTGGTTGTATTAAGATCTTTTCTGACAATTAATCCCAAATAAAATTTATTATGTTATGCTCCATTCCTGAATATTTGATTTATGAGATACTTGTGTTGGTAATTGGAAAATAACCTGCTTATACTCCCAAACAAAGTCAAGGTTTATGAAATCTTTTATATGAAAGGACTAGTTAAGTTTAGGAGTTAAAAATCAACAAAAATACAATACCTTTGCAATATGTTCCAACCATCGTCCGAGTGATATAAACAAAAACAGCATGGGTGGAGTTTCGAAAAACGTCTTTGGTGTTGACTAAAAGGAAAGAACACATAGAAGGTAAATTTCCTAACATTTTGATAAAAATGGACAAAAAAATCTGTAATACTTACATGAGATGCTTGTATCATTGCAACAATAACGACAATGACAGAGTAGGCGTAAGCAATCACGGTTGTCATGACGATCAAAACATCCATATTAGCCGTCCTATGCTTTACAGCAGCCCATGCTTGTACATAGAAATATCTTCCTCCAAAAACCTGATTGTGAAAAAATTAATATAAATGGAGACAAAAATTCTTCTTGGTAACATACAGAAGTTAACGGAAATTTTTTGAAAAAAAAGCATCAAAGTTTTCGCCTATAGTAGTCAGATTTCACACTTAAATATAGAGTCGATGTAAATTTTTTGGAAAGGAAGCGCCAAACTTTTTGACTATAGTAGTTAGATTTCAGATTTACATATTATTTTCTCACTAATGGGCCATGAGTGTAATATTATGGAGCGTTACCAGTAAAAATTGATGCCCAAAAGAAATTAGAAAAATATAATATAAAATAATTATTAAGAAATTAAGGCTACAATTTATCGATTTTTGATGCCAGAAAATTTGAATTTTCTGTTCAAAGTCAGAGTTAATAATTTTCCTTAACTTAGTGGTTTGTCATTTAGCCCACACACGAGCAGCTCATTAAGTATGGCAAGAGTAGATAACTGTCAATAGAATTTTCAAGAACTCAAATAGATAACATCAGCTAGTTACAGTTGAAATATATAAATTTACATATGTACAATAATTCACATTATATACCTGTACAGGCGTACACAACAACCACATGATCAGGTTATGTAGACTGAGTCCTGGTACTAAAATCGTTGGATTGTTATGAGCTCCAGATGCCATGTAATAAATCATGAATCCCATAACTGGAACTCCGAATATTAGAGATAATAGGAAAGTTCTTCTCCATTGTTTAATTTCTTTTTTATGATCCAGTGAATCCATTTTGTTTTCTCTATTGCGGATGGATGCTCCAAACCCGATATCCTGAAATGAATATGATGACGCCTAATACTTTACCAAGCATGGCATGTAGATGGAGATCACTAACTCATGCTTGATGGTTCATAAAAGAGACAAAGAGATTTTAGTTTCCTATATTACTAAAAAACGTGAATGATATAAAATACTGGTGGGCAATTAATTTGAAGTTTGGCATTTGATAATACATCGAAAAAGATATAATCTAATGGAATGGCAGGTTGTTTTGGGCTGCGTTTGCATATTTATGAGAAATCAAGAAAACGTTTGACTTTATTGATTCACCTAATCCAAATTTGCCAGTAGTATTAAGGCTAGAAAACATGAATGGAAAACCTAAAATTGTTTTTAGCATAAAATTAATTTGTAGACACAATAGCCTAGTAGCAAGACTGAACTATGTTGCCGTCAGTTTAAAATTCTTTCTCAAAAAAGCAATTGAACATTTATACCTCCTAACAGACTTCCACATACAGTATGAAACAATACAAAAAGGTGGTTGCATTGGTGAAGAAGCCAAAAACAGGATTACTAGACACATTTCAAATCTCGAAATAAAATTAGTTTGCTCGAAATTTCCTACCTTTATATTTTCTAGAATATCCCGAATTCCGACGTCATTTGGATCATATTTGACAACACAGGTCGCAGTAGCAAGAGCAACAGAAGCATATTTGACTCCATCCATTGAATTCAAAGAACTCTCTATTTTATGAACACACGACGAACAAGTCATCCCAGAAACCTGTATAATAGTAGAAGATGAAGTATTAGATGCTATCAAGTATAATTTCATGGTAATCTAAATCAGACACATGCCCAGTTTTTTTAAGTAGAATTCCTAAAATTAGCTCAATGAAAAATATATTAAAAATTAAAGATTCAAAAATATTCAATATGGGATGATCTGTTTCATTCCTAGCCATTCTTGATCTGAAGTTTCTCTGAATTTAAGTTCAAAAGTACAGTAAATATTGAATGACACAACTAGCTTAAATATTGGGTATCAACAAACAGAGAAAGATTACAAAAGCAGGCAAACAAAGGGAGAACAGCCAACAAAGGTAAAAATCGACTTCAAAATGAATAGTAACAAATTGACAAAAAAGACTGAGTGGAAAACTTGACTTATTTTCTAAATCAATACCAATGCGACAAAAAAATTCTATCTATTTGAGTGGGTATTGATAGGCAGAGAGAAATTTGACTAATGCTATGATTGCTACAAGTTCATAAATGCTCAACAAATAAGATTCAAGTACTTTTGAAAACAGTAGCACCTTACTTATCGAACTAATAAAAAGCAGCTCGAATTATAGAATGTTCAACTCATATGTTGTTGTATGATTCAAGTACTTTTGAAAACAGTAGCACCTTACCTATCGAACAAATAAAAAGCAGCTCGAATTATAGAATGTTCAACTCATATGTTGTACAAGCATAAATTTGTGATATCCAAATTTCCATATAATACGATGGATGAATATTTAAAATACAAAAACTATTGTTTTTTTACTCTACTGCAGTAAAACATAAAATCAATCAATTCAGAAAATTTGAGCGTTGAACAATCCACTAAATTTATACAAGAAATTAGGCTACATCCAAATTTGTTCTGCATGAAAAAATTTCAAATTTAATGCAAAAATATACAGAAATATACAGAATTCAAAGTTGAAAACGAGTTCTGAACGGTAAATAAAACTGCTATACATACACAAATATTTTAAAATTGATAAAAATACAGAGATAAATACAGATGACAAATTCTCTCACATTAATTTCCACATGACCATCTC
This sequence comes from Styela clava, assembly GCF_964204865.1. Taxonomy (NCBI): domain Eukaryota; kingdom Metazoa; phylum Chordata; class Ascidiacea; order Stolidobranchia; family Styelidae; genus Styela; species Styela clava. Next base: position 7,031,290 of record NC_135263.1, read on the forward strand.
TATGTAGATCTTCTGCAATCACACCAGATGGAAAGCCAAGGTCAGTAACGAGGGATGCAATTTTTTCCGGTACAATAACATCTTCTAAATACTTCACTTCCGCTTTTCCAGACATCAATCCAACGAGAATGCTCACAACACCTTCCTCTCGACCTGGATTTGATTTTGATATTTAAAATGAGATGACAACTTGAATTTGATAAATTTGAATATCTTCATAGAGAGTAAATTTATTCTCTTTGAGGATTACCAAATTTACAAAAAAAAAAAACAGGAATTTTATAAATTTCGAAGGATAGATGTCCATATACCTCATCAAAATAGTTACCTCACCAATTCAGATATTCAACATTCATAATTAAAGATTTCATCTGATAGCACGATCAATTACCAGTATGCAAAATGAAAAACTACGGGATACTAAATATGTAACAGAGCATGCCTTATTGCATAATATTTAGAAAGCAAATCGGTTTGGCACTTGTAACAAATTCCTTAATCAAACTCATACATTTTGTGTACAAAGTATCAAAAAGTCAATCACTTCTATATCTTGGCTTAGAGATTTCAATATCTCAATGAATCCGGGGAGCAGTGTTAACTCTAAGGAAATTATGAGTGCGAAAGTGCTTCGCAGTTGAAAAAAAAAGTGCGAAAGTGCTTTTGCCGATTTTAGCAAGTTAGGTGCCCTAGTTTCTGCTTAAATTCTTTTCAAACAGCGTAGATACTCGAAAAAGCGTTTCTTCAATATTGCCAATTAAAGAGGTGCCTTTCTGTTAACCGAGTTTCGTTTAAACCAGTGGTTCCTAAACTTTTTTTGCTCGCGGCGCACTGAGCAAATAAAAAAAAATTTACGGCACACTTGTAAAAAATAAAGTTAGCTTTAAACAAATTTATTCGGCAAATGTTGATTCGATGTGTGTGCCTGTTTTGAGAAACAATTGAAACGAGGTTCCATCGCTCCCTTTTTTGCTTTTAATTTCAGTCAGAGCAAAAAACCCGTTTTCACAGAGCCATGGAGATGCAAATTGCCAGATTACTTCGATGAATTTAGCACAGTCCAAACTCGTACAAACTTGCTTTCCTGTTAGCCCAACTAGGCGCGCAAGTCAACATGGTGAAACATGGACATCTTGTTTGAATATACGTTATACCATAACAGTACAATTATAGCGTGACAATTACCCTTACTACAACGACAAGTCAAATGCAATGATGTTATCAGTCTAACAATGGATAATGCGCACTCAAGACTTCCCCGTTGCATGCATGCCTATGTGTAATATGAAAAGCGTATTTTCTAAAATTCCACAAAGCTCTGCGGCACTCCTGAGAATCTCTCACGGCACACTGGTGTGCCGCGGCACACAGTTTGAGAAACACTGGTTTAAACCCTTGTTTAAAACAAGCGAATTCATCGGTAACAAAGGACACCTGCTAAGCACACCTGTCGCAAACAAAACTTTGTGCAATCAAACCAACCGATGTCAGTTGCGAACCGTGATGTTATGAAATCACTGTATTATGAAATCGAACAAATATACTTTATATTCTACAGGAAGAGGTAGCCTATGCTCTTCTTATTACATAGCTGATAATATTAAAATATATTCGAATAATATTACAAACCTATATTTCTCTCTATATTATTGACGCACGATGCGCAAGTCATTCCTTTGATTCCAATGAAACATCTTTTTACTGTCGTACTTTCTCTTGCTGGCTCGAGTTCATCCATTTCAAATTCGATTTGTCTTTTATCACCATATTTTTTCATTTTAGATGTCACTGCTGCAGATTTTGCAGAGGAAGCATCATCAGCTTCTTTCATCGGCAAAACGGCAGGATACAAATTTTTTGCTGACTCATCATTTTGAGTTTTTTCTCCAGATTGTGTATATATGATGCCATTTGATGTAGTTGTTTTGAAACCCAAATTGGCTATTTTTCTGGCAACTATATCTTCTTGGAGAAGTTTTTTGTCAAAAACAACGACAGCATTTTTGTTTTCGAGTGAAACGTTAATCTGTTCAATACCATTCACATCTTTCATGTTGTCTTCAATTTTTCTCACACAAGATTTACAATGCATGCCTTTAATATCTATGAATACGGTAACTGAATCTGTGCTCAGATTTCCATTGGTAATCAGTAAACGATCCTGATGAGACGGCGATGAATCTTTGGGAGAGAATTGGATGAGAGACGAGTTTGCATCTTTATCCACAATGTTTGATTCATAGTTGAATTTTCTTGACACTTCGAAACCCATGTCTTCTATTGCATCTAGCATTTGATCTAATGTAATCAACTCTGGATTATATTCGATTATGCCCTTTTTCTCGTTGAGCAAAACCTTAAAATCAATAGATGAGATTTGTTGTCAAAGCAAATATAGTTCAGCTTAAAGCTAAGTAAACATGACAACGTGATATGATGCACCTAATCACAAAAATTCTCTTCAGATTTCCTAGTTCTAAAAATCAGTAATGGTTGTAAAAAAAATCAGACTATGTTATAGATAAAATGTATCTATGAATGAATCCAATAATGTCGAGCTAACCTCATAAAATATTAAAAAAATAGGTACAGGAGTCCTCGGGTTACGACGGTCGCCACTTACGATGTTTCGAGGTTACAAACGCGCACTCCATAACGTAAATGACGTGACCAATTGCGAACTATTACGATTATGAACGAATTATCACTAAGCTTCAGTCACATGGTACAGTACAATACTGTACGTCATTTTGGTTGTTTAAGCCGGTTTTTTCGTAACTTGTTCAATCGTTTTTTTTTTTACTTTTGCCCTTTGTTATGGACTCAAAGCAAAAAAAAGATGTTAAGATACTGTACTGCGTTTGCTTTTATTCACGTGATGTGGAATTGTTTTCTGTTTTTCTAATAAAGTTTTTATTTGCATTATTTGTACATTTTATTAGTGTAGAGTACCATACTTTAAAATACAGTATGATGTGTATAGACTAATTCATGCACTGTACCACTGTACAGTATAATGTTCCGACTTACACTGAAATTCGGGTTACACAGAGTCTCAGGAACGGAACTGCGTCGAAAGTCAAGGACTCTGTACTTTGTTTTTTTGCCAGACATTCATCCATTGCGCTCGTTTTAATAATAATAATGGGACCTCCTGAAGTTGTTTACCAGGTTAGGATTCAGGTTATGTGACATCTTGGTGCGCATACTTCAGGAGTACCTAATAATGAATTGGTATTGAACAACACATAGAGCATTGTTTTTTATTTAAATAATATGCTTTCAACTCCAAACAAAGATCGCAAACAAGTTGCTACAGCTTAATTTTAATTAAAACTAAAATTGAAACTTAATTTTACAACATATGCTAGCATCTTTGGAAATTACCTTAATCGAATGAACTCCTGTGTACGATCCCAGTTGTTGTTCTATTGTTTCAACACATGAATTGCAAGTCATTCCTTCAATGTTTACATGCACAGTCGTTGTACGTTTACGTGGACCAGATACACTGATTGTGGCTTCGAATCCCATATCATTTATAGCTTCAATGACTTCGTTTGCGTGATCTGACATCCCTGGGTTAAAACTGACTGTTCCTTGCTTATTTTGTAATGATACCTGAATGAATAGTTTAATCGAATAAATATTGTGATATATAACATCAGTGCTTGTATGATATTGATTATAGAATTTGTTACAATTGCCAAACCGATCTGCCTTCTAGATATTATGCAATAAGACATGCTCCGTTACATATTTAGTATACCATAATTCTTTTTTGTCATATAATAAAAAAAAGAGAATTTTTCATTTGCTGCAAACATAGGATGAAAAACAGGAAAAAAATTAACAAGCGGTAAAGGAAGGAGAAGAGGAAACAGCTGTCAATAAAAATTGCAATTGCAAAAGAAATGAGAATTAGGTAAATTCCGATAAAGTTAATCAGAAATGGGCATGGATTTTTGCTAATGTAACGCTTTTCCTGTGATGCTCATATACAAACATGCTGTACTAAAACTGTCAAATTCTTATAAATTACACAATCAATAATAACATTTTCGAATAGGAAAGGTTCGAAATTGGTTCATGTTCAGTAGAGAAATTAAAAATGAACTAGAAATCATTATAAAAAGTCAGTTTATTAATGCAGAATTATATATCCCGACTCTGCTTCTACATTAGTTTGAACAACATGTTTTTTCTATTCAGTCACATTGCCAGCTTATTAAAGAAAGCCCATTTCTGTTGACATATCAAATACTCAGAATGACAAATTTCCAGATGGAGATAGTTAAATTATGCCTAAACCAAATTATTAGTCTGAAAAACATTCAAATACATACACAATGATTTTTTTCTTTTTTCACCTAAATTTTTTAGTAAACCCATTATAACACTTCATAATTAAAATAGGGGTTACAAGGCTTGTAATTGAAAATAAATTTAACAAAAACTAAGAACAAAAACAAAAGCCAGTTGAAGAAATATTTGATATCGACATTCATTACAAATGATCACAAGATATTGATCGAAAGATGTAGCCTATATATAATACAGGCCTCAGGGTATAAAACTTATCATTACACTATTTCTTATTCCTTGCGTTGTCAGTCGTATCATGTGGTATTGGAAATGGCTCAAGGCCTTCACAGTTTGAAATTCTAATTTCTTGACAAAATACATTTGAAGGTTGAAACGAAAGAGATTAAGATTCATAAAAATGCAAAATAACGTCTTGAGTTGATTTTTCAAGAGTTCACATGATAATTTTTTCCCATAAAAGTAGCTGATGAAGCAAATACCTGTGTGCATGTACCATAATTATACAACAATATACAAAATTGGAGCATACTTTTTAGTGATATTTGCACAGATTATTACCCAAGCATACAGTAATACTTATTTAGTAAATACAGAGAAATGTGATACTTCATGCTCTATAGCATGTATGGAAAATGATAATACTTTATAATTTTAAATAACAAAATTTTTGGAATTGAAGGATGATTTTTTAATTAAAAAGATTTGATTTATTCAGTTTCACGTCAATATTCAAATTTATTAATCTTCCAATATCAACAAATATACATACCTCAATATTTTTCACATAAGGTAATTTCTGAATATTAGATTGTATATTATGTACACAAGCATCACATGTCATCCCTTCAATATCAATCACAATTTCACTGCTTGGGTTTCCAGATTCTGAAATATATAGATTGTCTTAGTTCACGGGTGTGCGACACTTTTTATTGTTGGGCCATATAACCAACTTTAGACATCTAGCTGGGCGACACAGAAAAAATTAGTTTTTTCCATGTACACAGTGAATTAAAAAATTAGCGACACTGCAGAAAAGGCGAGAGAGGAGAATGCGCTCACCCTTCCTGTAATAAAGTCACAGTGCAAAACAACGAGTGCTGACAAAGGCCACACTGAATGCTTTGTTGAGTCAGGTTGTGGCCCGCGGGCTGCTTGTTGCACACCCATGTCCTATTATATATATGCTATAAAATATTGCGTATTTATTAATTAAAATCTGGCAAAACTGAGCTTGTGAAACAGAGCTGTAAAACTGCCAAAATCAAATACCAAAGTAGCTGTAGTTGGTAACTGGAACCTGCTATACATTCAAGTTAACAATTGGTTCTCTATAAAGAAAAGTCTATAAAACTCTTACAAAATACCCTACAATTAAAAGTGGTTCAAAGCTTGTCAGACTGTATTATCACAGACTCATTGCAAATATATTAGGTGTAATATACCATACTAAAATACTACACCAATCAGAAATACAAAAAGCTTCCAAAATATTCAATTTTAATTTGCGTACCTCTCATCTTCGCTTCAAATCCCATATCGTTGATATTTTCAATAATTTCCTCAAGTTTCAGTTTGGACGAATCAAATTTTACAACTGCATTGTTACCTTCTAATGAAACCTGAAAATTGAGGTAAAATATTGGGTTATAAACCAAAGGGTTTTACCATCATAATCTGTTATCACCATTAACTATTTCATAAATCATTCACACCAAATAAAAAATAAATATCGAAATATAGGCCATATATAAATTGACCAACCATCACATGGTCAAGTTACTGCTGGTAGGCTTTCTCAAATACGACAAACTAATCGTAACAAAGTAAGCAATTTCTCTGAACATTACATAATATGTGAGATGACGCAGGTTTAATCTTAATTAGACACTGTCAGTCACAACAAGGGACAAGTTTTAAAACTTAACGTAACTATTTAGCATGAATATAAGTGTATATCAAAAGTCCTTGACACTAAATTAAGCAATTTTAATACTCCATAAACCTTTCTTTCAGCTAACTTTACCACTAATACCACTGATACTCTCCCTCCTCAACTAAGGTTTGCAATAGAAAAAAGTACCCAATTAAATTAGCTTCCTTTCATTGCCTTCCGTCATACAATAATTTGGCCTAGTCAACAAACAATATGTATGAATATCCTAGGCTACTAAGTGATATTAAACATGTATAAAGATAGTTGATATCACAGGTAAATTCATCTGAAACAAAGTTATCGTGAAAACTAGGAATAGTCAAAGAAATTCAATGAACTGTAACTGTGCTATTCATTTATCAAACAACTGAATATTAATAGACAAATCTAACTTTTTCATAAATTAGAGTGCTTTATTTATTCATATAACATATAATTTATAAATAGAAATATCACACTATTCAGACATGCTTTCAAATGCATAAATGTATTAGCTTGGGGAATTTTTAATGTTTAATTACTATAAATCCTGTGCATCATTACGAATTATTGACACGAGATATATCTACCTCAGTACCTCAATAGCCTATTCTGCTTATTATGCTTTCATAAATTCAGTTTCTATTTCTGTTGTCAATACTAGGCACTCTTATTAATGGAATGTTCAAGTTTGAAAGTGTTTTTGCTCAACTTACACTTTCACAACATTTTAAATAAACTGAAACAAAAAAAAATCAAAACTCAATGATCATACTTATAAATAGTATTATATCCTGAACATATTCTAAAAAAATAGAATTACTGTATGTAAAATTAATAAAAAAATGCAGCCAAGAAAGAACAATTTCAACAAACCAACCATTTAACAAGCAACTAAGTAGGAGACATTTATAGAATAGAATGGGCACTGCTGACAAGATTTGCCTATTTGTTTGGACAATATAATTCTGACTAGAGTAAATAGAGATAAATGGGCAAAGGCAGGAAATCAAGTTATAAAACAAATCAGGAAAAATTATGCATCTGTTACATGTTATATACCGGTAAAAATTATGGCACATCCTAGTTTGAAATACAGATAAATGATACTATTATAGTATGATTACGTTCGGGCAGAATTAATATTAATCCCATCCAATAATCGCCGGAATATTAATAATGGATTTCCTGCATAGTTTATGATTAAAAAAATACATTGGTTCTAGTTTTTAAAAAGCTCATTTCCTAATTTGTTTATGCCCTAGTAATCAGGTTTTATACCAATGCTCCCTTCTAGTGGGTATAAATAATAGATAATAACAACCATCTGTGAACTCAAATCCAATTGTTAGCGGTAATAACTACAATTTTTCCTCACATAGATAGCTAAACAATAGGAATAGATAAACAAAAGTATAACAAAAGTTTGAGAGAGTTTTCCATAAGGGTGTTTAATAAAAATTATAATCACTATGTTTACAAAAATTTGCCCTTCTATGGATTTTAGTATTATGATAAACATTTTATGTATGTTATTCACACATTATCTAGAAATAACCAATGGAATGTGCAAAGTTTTCAATATTACAAGTTCCCGTTAATATTTACTCAGGATTCATATAAATTCAAATGAGGAGCAAGAAAGCATGTTTAAAATTCCACTATTACTATTTTGCAATGTCACCACTCACCACAGAACAAGAAGTAAGAGAGAAAACAATTTTATTATTACATCATAGACAGTCATCCAGACTACGAATCAAGCATGTGATTTCATAAACCATGTTCTTGTTATAGTGAGATTAATATTATATTATAAAGACATACTATAAATAAATCAAGTTATCAGCAATGTTTTATTAGTTCAATGTGAACAATATTGTAAATAAATCATAATCAGAAGCTTTTTGTTGAAAACTCAGACTTTTCAAATTGTACAGATACTCCAGATACATTTTTGACATGTTTATAATGTCACATCTTTTTAGTATTTACCAAGACGATAACTTGGCTTAGAGTACTAATATATATATACATATATATATAGCCCACTTCACAAAGATAGACCAAATTTTTTATTTCCAATAAAAACCAACAATAAAAAATTGTTTAAAAGAAAATAGAAACGTAGTAGGCAATCTCAAAGGGGAATAATAGACACACAATAGTTGGGCAGGAAAAACTGCTGGAGCTCAATGGAATGGTGTTCTATTTAGGTGAGAAATAAACACTCTCAACCTTTTATCATATTTTAATTATTATACCACTCCAGGAGTTAGATTAGTGTTACACTTGTTTGTACATAGGTTATAATTTAGATATTGAGGCACAAAATGCACAATGTATTTTCTTCTAGGATGCCCTAACCAATTGGAATCTCAGCACAATACAATATGAACTAGCAACCCCAACACTACAATTTATAGGTATAAGTATTTTGATTTCCCCGGAAAAAACATACAAAAAACAATAAACACACAAAAGTTTGGCAAAGCCAGAAAAATTGGCAAAACGTTTAATAAAGTTTAAAACATGTAGAAATACATGTGCCAGTTTACCCATCTCACACACAAGCATGTATAAAGAAAAGATGAAAAATACGAACGTGTATCATTCGGACGTCTAACTCGTGTAATATAAACACACTGCAGGCATAGTGAGTAATATATTTTGACACTATAGTTAGTTGGAAATATACCCTACTGCCGTACATGATGTACTAGGTCAGTAAGGCACAGTACTCCGATTCTAAGATGTCCCGACATTTGGTTCAATAAAACAAAAACTCTATTTGACTCTGAAACGAGGGCATCTAGCAATAGTTTAAATCAATGGGGCGTGCATTGGCTGGCATGTGACCGAAATTGCATTTTTTGCTTAAAACTGACAATTGCTACGGTAAAAATATTTTTCCTTTAGTTAATGAGATTATTTTTTTTCCGGGGAATCCAATAGTGACGTTTTTAGATTGCGTTTTTAGATTTAGATTTGGTTTATTGTGCAGTGGCAGTTTGCTGATATAGAGACAGACTGTCGTGCACTCTCGCACTCTTATAAATATTTCTTTTTATGTGGCGGCTATTCTTGTAATCGGAAAACTGTGCCATACTGTAGGTGTACATGCTGACATGGTGCCAAGTCTGGGGGAAAACAGTATGTGAATGGCGAATGCTCAACCGCTCAAACAATAGTCCAGGACTTCGAATACCTCATCCAATAAGGATTGAACCTTCATAATAATGTAACAAGATACCTCAAAACATCTTTTTAAAATTATAGTTGACCGCAAATTTGCCCAGAAAAACAACCGATGAATGAAAGAATATAACCCAAAATATCACCTCCCTCAAACGGAGGGAGATAAAACTCTGGTAATGCTGTAATGGCACAATGGCAATGGTGAATATACATTCAGAGAAAGTCTGTACAGACTGACAGACAGAATTAAGTAGGCTGTCTGGCTATGGCAGTACCGATATGGTACTACTGTAAGCACAGGACCAGTCTAGTAAGACCGGTACCGGTACGGTACCGTACCGGTATGTTGACTACCGTATGCCCACATAGATCTGTAAATGATAAAAACAACAATAAAAATTTATGTAGTTGAACTTACCAGAATACTCTCAATCCCAGGCAGTTTTCCAATCGCATTCTGGATACTATCAGAACATGACGTGCATGTCATTCCATCAATATCAATAACCAATTGGAGAGATTCCATAACTACTGACTGACTGAACTAAAATTTGAACGACATACGCAAAACAGCTACTGAACTCTGAATATACACAACAACCATATCACAAAATCACAGCAGGGAGCATCGACCAACAACAAACAACATAGCGTATAGACAGGCGTCAGCCTGCATCAGATGACAAAGCAAAAAACGAAGCCACAAGATGCCGTACTGATATGTGATATCCAGAGTCAGACCAGCTACGAAGTAACCGAATATTCTAGAACATGCTTTTTTCAGGACGACCCCAAAGACACCTTTTAAGTGTCCAGTGCGACTCCAGGTCAATATATATATATTTTCATGAAACTTTAGAGCTACTTTCATTGGACGTTTGAGTTTGGTCATGGGGTGGTATTAAGTAAAATAAGATAAAACTAAACAGTGATGTCACAATAAGCACCTACATTTTCTATAGCCAGGATTGCCATATCGTGCTTATTTCTAAGACTCGTGCTTATTTTCTAGCCCGCGTCTTATAAAGTAACGATGTGCTCATTTGTGAGAAAAGTGCTTATTGCTTATCGATCTTTAGATCGGTAAGTATGTAGATAAGTATTCGTCTGTCTGTCTGTCTGTCTGTCTGTCTGTCTGTCTGTTTGTCTGTCTGTTAGATGCACGCGATATATCACGAAGGCGGGGTTGAATCTGCTCCAAATTTTGCATGTGCATTCATCATATCTCGGACCAGAAGCCTATTGATTTTGGATGATTAGGTCGTATAATTAGCGAGTTATTGATTAATTAGTGGTGGGACACGCGGTGTCACTATAGAGTCATGAATTGAAATCGCAGTTCCGATCGATAAGTCTTCGGTCTCCGACCGATATTCTCGTTTTTGAGTTGTGTGCTCATTTTGTCTTAGAAACGTGGATGACTCGTTCTTGTTTTGCGTACAAATCCTCCGTAGAAACGAGGGTCGAACTTGTTCTTTTAACGGTGGGATATGCTGTATTTCCAGGAAAACTGTGACGCGCACAATAGTTGCTGCTAGTTTTTAGGGTTACTGTTTTTATGGACAAACCGCAATTTAGACAATGAGTAAGCGTGACCATGAGTTTTGTTTCGAATATGAAAAGGAATTTGATAATAACTACTGCTATTGCGACATCGAGCAAGGAAAATACGGTAATCAGTGCTCACAATACTACCACAAAACACAAGAAGCATCTTCATTAATTAATAATACTTTTTCCCATCGTTATGAAAAAATCGCTTTTGTTTTCAATTACTGAACCAAAATACAATTTTCCGTGCGGAGAACTAGGATTAGTGATAGGCTACACATTTAAAAAATGTTCTAATTTTGGTTTCATTCAGTGTGTTACCTGATGCCTAAAAGGCACCAAGCGTAATGCAACAAATAGTGTAGCTTTAAATGGTATTCGTAAATATTTTGCATAATAGGACGACTTGAGTCCACGAGTTGTCGCATTGTTCGCTCGCTTTAGTTCAAAACTTCAATTTCTGATCTGTATAAATAATGTGTTTCAGCAGCCACCCGTTCAGTTTTTAACTTTCATGAAAAAGTATGTGCAGCACGCCGAAATTTGTTACACTTGATTTTGGCCGGCGAGCGACAAAATGTTGCCGACCCCTGCTCTTTAGAGATTGCGTGTGGCAGTGACTCCGTGTCTGTCCATAGCTATTTTATATTATAGTGGTTGCGTACCACCGTGTTCGAAGCGACTAATTAATTATTGGACACGTAGTAGACTAACGATCGTTCTGGTATTTTTGGACACGTAGTGGGCATAACGATCGTTTTGTTGTTATTACTTATTGATTTCGATTGGTAAGTATTTTGATAGGTATTTGCCTGTTTGTGTGTTTGTCTGTTAGATACTTTTGTATGTTACGCGAAATTGAAAGAAAGATTGAATCTGCTTCAAATTTTATGTACATTTATCATATCTCGGACCAAAAGTCTATTAATTTTGGATAAATTATGTAGTATACTTAGCGAGTTATTAGTTAGTGATGCGGAAGATCGATAAGTCGGCGATCTCTGATCGCTATCTCGTGTTGTTTTTTGACACGTTCTGAAAAAGTCGCTTTTCTCTTTGATTACTGGATCAATTGCTTTAAAATTTCCAATGGTGGAAATTTTTCTCCAGAAGGCTATTACTTTTATTTTTTGCCATGACGTCATCAAAATTATATGGCGCTACGTGGCCATATATTTGAGCATAGCTCTCTTGTTGTTGTTGTTCTTATGCTTGTTCTTGTTCTTTGACATAGTTATTAAAAAGTCCCTTTTCTCTTCGATTATTAGACCGATTGCTTTGAAATTTTCAGTAGTTGAAGATGGAATTTTTCTCCAGAAGGCTATTACTTTTATTCATTTCTAAATTTTGTATGAATTCTATGAAATTTGATATTCCGTCCAAAATTTTGCTGTATTATTTTTATCCATGGGAACACGAATTTTAGTCTGCGTGATGACTGGCTGTACGTTTTAATTCTGCAAAATTCCTGCTACTGGAAATCCGGAACTTTTTGAGGGTACAGGTAGAGTCAAATGTATCTGTAAGGACTGATTCGCTCTCGTCTACGTGTCCATATATTTGAGCGTTGCTCTCTTGTTTCGTCACTGATCGCCATTCGGCAATAGTGCGGAAATTTGTAGTTGCCAAAACATTAAATAAAATTTAAACATGAGACATGAAACTTCTACATGAAAAATTTCCCATTAGAGTAATCATATATTGAAGACGCTAATATATATATATTGAGCTGATACAATTCCGAAAAAACGTCCCTGAAATTCTTGTCTCTAAGGAGGATCTTTATATTAAATATTTGTCTCATTCTTACAAAATATAATAAAGTTTGCCATATAAAAATTGAAGGATAATTTGTTCAGTAAATGCTATTTCTTTATATTAACGAAGCTTTCATTTGCTAATATACTCAAATCAAATGTACAAATTATCAAACATTAACAATCAATATCATACCTGATAGCTTCAGGAAAAAAAAATTGAAAGAATTGTTGATGTTAACCAAAAGCAGGAATGCCCCAAAAATTGATTCATCGGTTGTGTAACGTCGTATTCCCAGATATGCTACGTGTATAAACTAACTTCGTTACATAAGTTGTTGAGGATGGCGAAACAAACATGAGAGATATTGATATATTGACGCCGGTGGCAACTGACTCTGATGACCCCTAAAGGTGGTATCGTCGCCTCCCAGTCATGTACCGAAAACATCTGTTTATTTGATATTTATATATGTATGTATATGTTGTTTTCTTGATTTGACGGAATAAACTCTCCCTCTCTCTCTTCAGCAATGTTATATTTTAAACAATCCAGATTCTAGACTAGATAGATGTCGCTGCGAGATAATTTAAAAGAAACTTCAAGTGGGATGATTCGCTTTACCACAAAGTCAAAATTATCGATTATATTTCACACTTGATTATAATGTATCCATTTTTCTATGGTGATATTTTGGTCTGCGATGAACTACATATTTATTTTAATGTTTCGTATGTATAGCGCGGTTATTCTGTATTAGAATACAAATAAAAATGTGTTATATTTTATTTTATGTGTGTGCAAACTTCAGACAGAAAAGGGCGGTAAAGCTTTAGATATTAACTGGCTAATATACACCGAAGTCGCACGTCATTACAGAATAGCTTTCAGTTAAAAATATATACATAAATACATTTTGTACAAGTTTAATTCGGCACGGTGTCTAAATTTTTGATATCTATGAATATACGCAATTTTTCGCCAGTGACGATTGCTGGTTAAACTCTAATTGGGTGCAATTTATAAGTCTGAGGTTTTGATTAAGTTTCCCAAAATGTGTATAAATCTTTTGGTATAAATTCGAAAGGTAAGTTATATATTTTATAATTTTATAACAATATGGATTTTTTTGTCTATAAATAAAGACGCCCTCACCACAAAATAGCCTATCTTAGTTAAAAGCAGTGGTGGGATTCAGCCGGTTCGCACCGGTTCTATAGAACCGTCTCACGGAATTTTATGAGATCAGCGAACCGGTTAAAATTACTGGTTAATGTCAATATTCTGTTTGTAACAGAACCGGCTGAAAAAAAAAAGACTTTTGTGAAGGAACCGACTGAAAATTTGAATCCCACCAATGGGTAAAAGTGCTTGGTTATACAAATATTTGCCTACATCGGTGCATTAGATCTTGAAATAACCTGGGTTGCAATACATCAATGTTCATAGTAAATCTTTTTATAAATCATATATATACTTCAAAAAATAATGGCCTACGACAAATCGATAATGAATATTATTTGTTGTATACGCTAGCATTTACATTTTTGAGATATGCACTCGAAAGCTCGGTCAAGTTGTTACAAACGCACTTTCTATCGCAATCCGTGGGAATCCGTAATAGATACAACTGCTATTTGTATCAGCAATGGGTTAAAAGTCTGGATATTGCCGAGAGATTCGTTTTCCAATTTTGTTGTGAGCAAACCCGCATGTTTATAAGCCATAGGCGACATTTGTGCCGTGTTTGACTACTTCTACCAGCTGTTGCTCAAAGTGGTGAAATATTTTCATGTTTGTTTGTTATTATAATTTTTCCTCCAACGAAGCTGTATCATAAAATTTGCAATAATGTTAGCAAATGTAGAATGACGATGGATATTCATCATATCTGGACACTAACTATACTGCTGCTGTATGAAGGTGAGAAATTCCATGAAATTGTTATTTATAATGCAATTTTCTTTATCTTTGGAACAACGGCAAGTTGTTTAATAATTAATTGATATTATGTTATCGAGAGAACATATATGAAACAAATGAGTTTGCCTAATTTGTAATTTCTTGTGGTACGAGAGTATCAGAATTCTCCACTCCCCGCTTTTCTGTTGCAGCTAATATTGTGCGAGGTGCCACAGAAGAATGCGGATCAATTCTAACAGGACAAGGAGATCTTGAGAGTCACGGATATCCTAACGAATATCCGAATAATTATCAATGTGATTGGACATTTAAGGTTTGATCGGCAATGATCGTGTAAAATAACAAATAAAAAGTTACACACTTTCTTTGAAACAACACGCCGTCGATTGAATCATGACGATTCTGAAATTTTATTTTATACGGCCTGCTGTGCAGCCTATGTCCATATATCACCCACTTAGTACGATACTGCTTACGTAGGAGTTAGGTAGAAAGTTCAGTATTCAAAACTGCAATATGTATAGCTCTTCCATCTGCTAAGGCTGGTTTTTAATTGACAAACAACAGCATCAAGAAAAAATTTATAATCCTAAGCTGTTAATGCGTAATAGCCCTTTTAAATGTTTTTTTTTGTTACGATGTCAAATGACAGTTGGGTACACATAAATTGTAGTTTCAAGTTTTTCTGTTATTTATGTCGCATAACGTATTTTAGGCCGGTGCAGAAGATGAAGTTGATTTATTATTCACTGATTTTTATATAGAAGAATCTCCTCAATGTCGATACGATTCATTGCAAATATTTGCTATGGGATATTCCCCAAAGTAAGAATTTATCAATATTTACCCGCAATAAACCAATTTAAAAATGACCGAAACAATGAATTTGACCAGAGAATAATAGGAATATACATAAAAAATTTTTTAAAGCGCCACTAAGGGAGTAGGAATGCCGTCGGGCAATTATTTCAGTTTATTATATACCACCTATATTCAGATTATGATTCAATGTCTTAACGATAACACTTGACATTATGTACAGCTTCAGTGAAATATTTTTGTTTGTGTTAAACAAGAATATTGAGCACCTATCAGTCTACGTACATAATATATTCCAATAAACATAAAAAGGCGCAGAAGAGTCAGTTTGCTATGTACAATATGTCACACAAACCGACTATTAACCCGATATAAAATACTGGAGTCTACATCAGCTGAGTAACATGCATTGTTTCATTACAGGTTTTGCGGCGAAGGAGTACAAAAAATCAGTCCTAAGGGAGTTTTATCAGTAAAAGGAGAAGTTAAATTAAAAATGGTTTCTGATGCAGAAGATAGTTTTCGTGGATTTTCAATGAAATATAGGAGTGAGTTTTATGTTCCACCATTGTCTTTTTCAATATTCAATACCGGTTTGAGGTTGCAATAGGGTAAATTATTGAAATTAATATAATGTATTATTATTTTCCAGTTACACCCAAGCCTACGGAAGCTCCGCCGACAACTGAGGCTCCCATCAACGAAGCTCCAACAACGCCAGAGCCCGAGACAGAAGCACTGACTCCCCCTCCGCCAACGTCGTGCGCAGAAGATCCGTGTAAAAACGGTGGAGATTGCATTGATGTAGAAGAGGGAGAGATCTATTGCTTTTGCGCTGATGGATTTACTGGAACATATTGCGAAATAAGTAAATTATGCGTTTCGTTTGTCGTTCAAAACAAGGGCTCTTGATTGCTACCACTGATATCGTCATGCAGCAACTACAATATTGGAAGTCATCGCGAGTGATATGCTATCCAATTAGTGATCGTTATCAGATCGATATGTCTGGGGTTTACAGTCATAATAACTGTTTTCAAGTGTGATGTACTGGTCAATTATATTATACCGTCGACATTTTGTAACTCTCCGTTGCAATATATAATCATGGATATATCATGTATAATATGAACTTTGAATTTTATAATACGAAACAATAATACGAATATATGCAAGTTTACTCATGGCCAAGTCGAACGAGAGGATAAACTCAGCTAGAAGAAGTACGAGTGCTGATACAAAAGTCCCAAGCGACCTCTGACGACTCAAATATACTTCTGGTAAACTATCTAGCAGTTACCATTACTTTTTAAATCGAATCTTCTTTTTCTTATCTTCAGACATAGATGAATGCGCTTCGTCTCCCTGTGAAAATGGCGGAACATGCATTGACGGAGTTGATGAATTTAGTTGCGAATGCCCTCAAGGTTTTCTGGGAGAATTATGTGGAGTTGGTAAGGTTCAATATAAGTTGGCTAGCTTATAACTTGAACTCATGAGCGCATTCTAATTGACCAATATTGAATATTTTATCAAATAATGATTTGATATTCATGAATATTGCATATACATTTACCATATACATTTTAGCAATATCTGGCGTTGTAGCTATAGTCAATACAATAATTCGCGTCTCTGTATAAGAGACTCAAAATATAAACACGCTTAAGATGTAAAAACCTCTACCATCAGCATGTATGGAGTGTATACAAAACTCTCACTTTCCAATTATTTTGCAATTTTTGTATATTTTAGATATTGACGAATGCCAAGGACAGCCTTGTAAAAACAATGGAACGTGCATTGATGGAGCAAATTCATTTGATTGCAAATGTGTTCAAGGCTTTACGGGATGGAATTGTGGTCAGGGTACGAGCACACAGAATGCTTAATATATACGATTGTTACGAAAACACAGCTTTTTTCCATAATATAAGAAAATCATTTTCAGAGCTTGACGAGTGTGAATCTGGACCTTGCCAAAACATGGGGGTATGCGAAGATTTTGTCGGATATTATAAATGTATTTGCTATCCTGGATATACTGGTGTAAATTGTGAAATACGTGAGTGCAAACGAAATTGTTCATCTTTGGTTGATCAATGCGTTATATACATGTTCTGTGGCTTAGCTTCCTAATCGCTGACACGGTATTTATTCTGTCTTTCTCTGTATATAATAAAAACTATTCATACTGAATTTTTATCAAGAATGTGGACATGCATACTCGGTTTGGAAAAGATTGGCTAGCGATAAAGTTTTTTTTTATTTACTATGGTGTATCAGAAATAAAGAAGTAGAAATATCATATGGAAATTCATATTAGTTTTCTTAAATTTTGGATGATTTCTCGGCTATGTTTTATTTCTTTTATCACTGCTCCAATTTCATATCCTGTCTATTTATCATTAAAATCTTACTATATATATATTTATACATAATACTGTGCAGCACCGCCGACTACCCAACCTACAACAAAATTGGCTGAAGAAACGACTCCAGAGATAACAACACAACCAATAGCAACGACACAAGCAACTACCACAATCATGACAACAACAGTTTCTTCTATCGAAACCTCAGCACCAGAGACGTTGGAAACAGAAGCTGCAAAGCCAGAAACAACTGTTGCGACTCCGACAATGAGTCCAACAAAGTCCAGTTCAGAAGATCAAAAGACCAACAAAGCGGAAAACGAATCAGAGGCACCAAAAGATACAGATAATGCAGCTAAGGAGGATGGCAATAATCCAGAAACATTAATAACGACCACTGAACCAACTTCTATGGAAGGTACATTCCACTTGTAACGTTTACATTCTAGTCATTGTTCAATTTCTTACAAGAGGAAAGCTTTCTTTTCAATGCATCAAACAGAAAAAAAGATTCACTGATTCCAACTATATGTTAAACAAACACTGACTGATCCACGGAGAGAAGGGATTTCCATAAGACGTAAAACTTCCATATTGTCAAGTATTCCATAATTACTGAAAATGAAATTAAAACAAACGTCCTATGACTGATTTTCCTTCAGTTTTATCTAAAATATATGGATGGCCCATACATGAAACTTATTGAATACTTATTTATTATATTATTATATTGAAAACGAATCAGAGGCACCAAAAGATACAGATAATGCAGCTAAGGAGGATGGCAATAATCCAGAAACATTAATAACGACCACTGAACCAACTTCTGTGGAAGGTACATTTTCATTCTAGTCATTGTTCAATTTCTTACAAGAGGAAAGCTTTCTTTTCAATGCATCAAACAGAAAAAAAGATTCACTGATTCCAACTATATGTTAAACAAACACTGACTGATCCACGGAGAGAAGGGATTTCCATAAGACGTAAAAACTTCCATATTGTTAAGTATTCCATAATTACTAAAAATGAAATTGAAACAAACGTCCTATGACTGCTTGTCCTTCAGTTTTATCTAAAATATATGGATGGCCCATACATGAAACTTATTGAATACTTAACTGTTTCATCGAAGTTGGTTAAATTTAAATTAGAGAGAAAATAAGTGAGTGAAAATAAATACTCCTACATATCTATCACAGATGCAATTTTCTCGACCACTACACATGGAAATGCTACTCTATCAATTTTTTTCTCGACGACTTCTAATGCTGAAACTAATACTACAAATGATGAACTCGACAGCATGGCTTCTGCTTCGTCTGAAGCCGTCTTGAGCCCGATTAGTTTAGCTGGGATAATCATTGGAATTGTTTTAGTTTTAACTGTACTAGGTTTGGTTGCTTATCTTAAATGTAACAACAAGTCAACGACGAAAGTACAGCCAACAATGGATTTATTGAAAGATGCTCAGGAAACTGAGCCACCACAGAGCCAAAACCTGGACGACAAAGAACATGAAAAAACGAAAAAGAAAAACAAACTGTTGTCAGGTATTATGTCGTGGAAACCTTAGATGAAATCCATCATCATTGCGTCATAATCATCCAATCATGCTTCATCTTATTTAACGTGAATCATGACAATGATTACATTATAACCTGTCATACATGCCCACATTTTCATCTCCAATTATTGTGAACGGGACATTTTGCCAAAAGATGCTCAAATGCGATATGAGCACCTAAAACTTGACATAAACTATTGGACAATACTGGTATATAGAGTACATGGCCTTATAAAGCGCCATGACCAGTGTTCCCTCTAAGGTGTGCGCGAGCACACAGCTTTCAGAGGCTGCGCACACGCATAGATTTACTGCGCACAGATGTATTTCGATGTAATGTAACAATGTGCTCGGTTGGCAGGTTGAGAAAGTTTGTTGTTGGCCCACTTATTACCCGGTTAGAACGCCAAAATTTCTTCATTGGTTTTTGCACTAATATTAGTCATTTCCAAAATGGGGCGCACACACCAAAATTTCTGCGCACACATACTACAAAAAATTAGAGGGAACATTGGCCATGACTAATTAAAAAATTCATGGCTGTCTTAATACTTTACATATATTTTACGTCATGCTGGTTATGAAAAAGACCTTTATACCCTCACCCGTGAGAGATGTAAGCGATTACTGTATATCAGAAAAACCAACTTACTTTAATTTAAATTTACTGACATACAAAAATTATAAATATTTTGAAACTGCGTCAAACGTTTTGATTGTTTAAGCTTTTGTCCGAATATACCGCTACTTTTCGGGCGCTCTTTTTTATTTATCTTTTCTTCATACAGTGCCATCATTTATAACATCCTCATATCCATTTAAATTCATTTTCGGATCATGTGCGGCCAAGCATGGATTCTATATATCCGGTGATTGTTCAAGGATCTGAGAAGCATGATTGGTTGTATGAGATCCGATGATGATTTTTTTATTCTTTTTATTTGTCTGTAAAAAAGAATACTTTTTTGGAAGTTGATTGCATTTTTGCGTGATTTTATTATTACTAATTGCGCAACTATGCAAATGTAGACTTTTTCATTCAATATATATAATAGTACAGTCAATGTCAATATATTATAGATTGATATTTCATTAATTTGACCTCATTTATATGTTTGTAAATTTGTTGGAAATATTCATAAAGTGAGTTTTTAATTTATAAAAAAAATATTTTTATGTTAATATAAAATATTTTCTTTGGCTAGCGAAACAAATTTTGGTAGACATCATTAGTTTTTTCACACTTACGATATTCTAAATAATAAATGATGCGGAGAAAAAATAGGAAGAATGTTCATGGAATCAACTTTGGTATTATGTTAATTTAAAAGTTTAATATCTATCGTGTACATCGTTGATTATTGGATTTCAAGGTGTGACCTGGCAGCATTTTACTACGTTTAAATATGATTTGATGAATGGAAATCCATTTAGATTGAAAAATATTGTAATCAACGCTTTTATAGTTCCGTAATAAATTAAATTGAGCAGTTCTTAATATATTTATTGATTTGTTATAAAGTGATGCCCATCCCATTTATCGCGGTAGATGGTGGATGTTCTCTTCTTAGAATAGGAGAATATAGATCATAGATACAAAACATATTTTGACCACTAAAAATAAATTTTGTGTCAAGTACTCCACATGAATAGATGACGCTCAAAAAGAAACAGATGATTATATGACCCCAATGTTCAATTATAAAAATATATTGAGTAAAAATATGTACATCCGCGTTATGGTGCGACATACTTATCATCGATAGATACTTGTATATGATGGATCGACCAATTCAAATCAAAAGTTTTGAACAGCTGGTGCTGAATACAAGTACTCTGATTAAGTAATGGAGTGCATTAAAACGGATACCACGAACTTAATTGGTGGTACCGATCGATTAAATCTTCATAGTTTCTCACCGTAGAGATATAATTGTTCATGTACATGAGTCATTGTCGTTATGAGTTTCATTTGCATCATTCAAACTATCTATACGTCATTATTTGCTTTTTTGTTTACTTTTCCATGACAACCTATATATATGAGAGATAAATTATGAAGTCGATGGAAATTTAGGATTTCGCTACGCCCAGCAAAAGTTACTTGTGGGAGCGACTTGAAAAGTGACGATTTATAAGTAGAAATGCATTTCCCAATTTCAATGTATAGGAATAATAATATTGTGGCACGTGGCATAGATACAGCAACACAGTTATTTTTCTATCGAACAAAAACACCAAACGTTACCATTTTCATCATAATTCAATTTTGTAACGGACAGTTCTCAATAGAAAATAATTTATGGACTTTAATTCGTGCTTTTTTATTGGAATGAAAACATGCATAGTATATTGTGAAATTTTCGCTCAGTTCAGAGTGTTTACACTTTACAATATGCTAGTGATTTCGAAAATTCTGAAACACCTTCTAACGGTTCAGTGCATGGACAGTCATTTACACATATATATCATTGGCGATTCTGCATTTTTATCTGTGTAGAATAGAATACTTTGAAGTCTAAATTGAAATCATTGTTGAATGCAAGCAATTCATTGTTTAGAAAATGGAAAACGTAAAAGACGTGCCAGACGACCTGTCAACGAATCTACAGATTCCGCAGACAGTGATTCAACTGATAGTGGTGTTACCTCGTCAAATTCGACCGCACAGACATCTCGTGGGGTGGATTCCTCATGCTATGGAAGCGCGGAAGAAGTTGGCTTAAAGAATTGCTTTCCTGATAGACAAGATACTGACACCAAATACCTGAACGAAATGACAATGCTGACATGTCTTCCCAACATGATATTTGGTGAGACCGAAGTTGCAGATAACCGAAATATTAGATCACGAGTTTGTAGTCCGACAAACAGGACGCGCGAAAGACCTACACTTGCAGTAAGACCAGATCTCCAACCAATTACTGAAACATCTAACATTGGGGAAGAGACAGTGTCAATGCCAAACACGCCTGCACAAAATCAACAAAATGTGCCGGCAGTGGGTCCAACTAAAACGGCAAGAGCCACCGCCGCTCACCGTTTGATGTCACAACTTTCAAAAATGAAAAAAGAAAATAATCTAGCGGCGAAAGATGACATAGACATTTCATCTCCGCATATTATTGAGGACGTAATGGTTCATTCAAATGCAGTATTTAGTGACGCAAACGTGAAATCTACGGACGGCGGTAAAGTTGCATTAACCAACTCAAACAATATGACGACGCCTAAAACACTATTGGGAGGTTTTTCAATTGATGACTTGGAGGCCGAACTTGAAAAGAGGCGAATTAATTTGCAACCAGCAGCTGAAATGCCCAACACAGTATCTCCGTTGAATAGAGGTTTGACTGAGAACCTACCCGAAGCCAGTGTGAATAAAAACAAGAAACGGCATAATAAAAAACAGCCACCGACTGAAAACTCATTTACCGTTAAATCCAAGAAAAAGCATAAACGTAAATCAAAGACTGTTACACCGAAGAAAGACAGTGCGGCAGCGATTGAATTGCGGCCAAAAACTTCGACAAATTTGCCCGATGTTCAGGCTGCCTCATTTGCACACCGTCTTCCAAAGCTCGAATTACAGAAAGGAGGAAAGACTGGCTTTGTTCACCCTCTATCAAACATGCAACCTACCCCACCAGATCAACATCAAAAGTCTTCATTTCAAGGTGGTCTATTTTCATGGCAGAATCATATGTTCCCAGATGGAAACAAGAGAGAGAATTTATCTCAGAATCCAAATATGTTTTTTCAACCGTCGTTGTTTTCCACACCTGATAACAGTACATCATTTCCTATATACAATGTACAAAATATGCCTAATTATGCTAATCACTGGCAGCACAATGATGAACCAAGCGTCAAATCCATGCGCATTCCAAGTGATTCGCGTAGCCAGGAATATGATCTGAATAATAGCATTTCGGCTCGGCCAAGAACAACTCGAAAACGTTCTGTAGAATCTCGTAGACGTGTGTCACGAGACCACAGTCCGTCAGCTAGGAGTCGGCCGTCTACATCAATATCTACAATAGACGATGTTTTTGATAGTAGAAATCCCAAGAGTCACGAAAATACTACATTTCCCTTAGTAACTCGAATGCAAGCCACACCAACGATTTCACCGCCGAATCCAAGGAATATTCCACGACTGGGAACTGCTAGGACAAATGGAATGACACGTAATCCCTTTTCTCAATATCCAATGAATTTCCCACCAATGACATCACCACAAAACTATTTCCCAAACGCTTTCAATCAAAATTATTTTAATAATTTTCAACATATCCACAATCGATCGCAACAAGTTCCCGACGAATACACTGGCGATCAAAAACCAAACCTAGTTAGAGAAAAGGCATTTGTTAAATTGAATTGATTTTCTAAATTAATCGATACGTAATAAAAACTAAATCGACATAATATATAAATAAATATTATACATGAAATTATTAATAATATTAAGGTGTTTCACATACATCGTTTCGTCTTGAGTCTTGTACATCCGACAGAGCGATAATCTCATCCCATTGGTATTCTGGGAAGTTGACCGCTGACTGGTCGCTTTAGCCAATTTCGCCACGTACATTAAGCGTATGCCTTAGGTATCTAAGTTTTGCTAAATCCTTAAACATGAACAAAAAAATAACCTATACGGTACGGTAAGTATAAGTCTTACAGGCAGGACCAGATTTAGTTGATGAGAGGCACATAAAGCTAGGCAGGGGTGCAGCCAGCGTTGGGGGGGGGGGGGGGTGTGTTACGGTGAAACTAAAACAGTTCACCAAAAGTGCAATTCACGACGACGTAAGGCGTTTCATAAACTAAAAAGTATGCATCGTTCACAGCAAACTTCCACAGTTACGTGTAGCCCGTCTTTCTTTTCCTGACGATGTTGGTGAATTAGGTCCTATTTGAAACATCGACCATTATCTGTAGTCAGCAGGTACCCACATTTAGTAACAAAACTTTTAAAATAGTGAAAATTAATTTTAGAGAGAACTATAACTCGCAGATGTCAGTAACGTCATAATCGTTTAAAATGTGTACAAAAACACGCTCGCATGTAGCGCCAATCTAATGCATGAAATGTGAAACTATTACTTGGATTTTAATGTTAAGCAAGTTAATTTTTTATTGCCATTCAATGATTATTTACATGCGCCGTGATTAGTAGTGGACAAAATCGTATTTTTTCAATCGAATTCTTCGAATATTTTTAACGAACACCGAATAATGAGTATTGTCATATTAAACAACATGTATTGGCATGCCAGCCGCCGAAACAATCGATAATTTTTTTTTTTTCGGATTTTCTTAGAAGACCGAAGACAACGTAACAATGCGGCGTTTTTTATTTCATAATTTTGTCATAATCGAAGGCCGCAGCATATTTTTTGTCACCGCGATCGTTTCGGTATCCCAATTAATGTTGGTTAACTATATTAAAGCACTTATCATTCATTAGTGAATATTAATTCCCACGCAACGGCGAATATCATAGTTTAGTTTTTACATTTCGGGCAGAATTGTGAGTTCACATCAGCGAAGATGTTGAAGAACTATCAAGGGGTGAATTTGCAACACAAATTAATTTTATTCTAATTTTTATCTTCTGCGTAGGATTTGTATCACAGTTTGTAAATTACGGTCCCAATATTAAGCGAACAATATTATCACTGACGGGATGCGATATTTGTGAAGCGGATAGTGCAGATTTTTTATGCTTTAAATTTTATATCGTGTCCGTGTTACTTTCGTATTAAATAATAATTAAAAACTCCGTGAATTTGTAATCTCTTGAAAGCTCAGTGTCTCCAATGTCTCAGGAAATTTCCATAGAGTACATCTGGTTCGACGTTTCTAAATTTACAAAAACGGTGTTGACGCGCTTTGTGCAAAATTAGAAATTGAAAAATATGATAGGTGTAGTGTTGTCAACTATGAAAATTTCCGATAAAGGACACAGATTACCGTCATCATTTATTTTGTAACTTGCAGGAAAGAACAATATAAAACAATGAATTAAAAATTATATACAAGCTAAAAAGATATATTAAAAAAATCTTCATGTGTTTTTTATTCAATGTTTTGTTAACATTGACCCAAACAAGCTCTAATTTTGCAGTTGCATAAGTTCATAATTCCTAAAGTTATATTTTTTCTGACCCTTTTGCTAACTTCAGAGAGTCAAAAAAAGATTATCCAAAAGAGATAATTTTCCAAATGTTGAATTTTTATCAAAGCCAAATTTTTTTTCCAAATACGTTATTGCAGAGTTGAGAAATAATCTAAAATCTTTAGTTGCCTGTTGAGCTTAAGCAGCACTCACATTTGCAAGAAGTTGGTGAACATCATACCCAAAAAATTCTTCATCGCATCGAGATTTTAACCTATTTCTAAAATTAGTTAGAATAATAAAAACATCTGCTGTTGAAGTTTCATTTTTTTTCAGTTCTCGAACAGCCAATTTAAAAATCTTCATTACATGTTGTGAGAATATTAAATACATTTCAATAAGCCGAGGAACTTCTGTTGACTCATTATCAATCATAAGAAGTTTAAGTAATTGTTTGGAACATTCAGCTGGTCTGCTCAAGAAATAAGAACTTAAAGCCTCCCAAGAAACTAAGATTCTTTTGATGCATGGGTGCAGAGATAGCCACCTAGTAGGTACATGACGCAGAATTTCTTGAAATTCCGTCTCTACAAATATATGAAATCTTTAAGAGTTTCTCGTCTTTTTGCTGACATTGAGAAATGACTGTAAATTTTCAAGACAATATTTTCAATGTCCACATTCATATTTATTGTGTACAATGTGTTCACTGCAGTTAGCCCTAATAATACCATCCTTTAGTGTGCGAACATTAGTATAAAGAGAATGTTTTTCTCCAAAGTTGCAATTTGCGTAATCTGCACTCAAACAAGGAACTCTATTCCAATCAAGTTGCAAATTGTCCATAGTGTTTTTCAAACAAGTAAACATTCCATCCGCACTTTCACCTGCATTCCCGAAGAAATCAATAGTATAAGTAACAATGTTCCGAGCTAAAATACTGAACGAAGACTGGAAACATTTTCATGTTTTTGTGATTTGAATGGCTGATTTTGCATGTTGTGCTACTGCTAAAGAACCCATGTATCCAATAGTAAAAACACTTCCATAGTAATACATTTTGTTTTTTGTGGATTACTAGTTTCTCCCAACCAATCATAGTCTTTTTTCCAGTCTTCCCTAAATAAACACATACGCTTCTTTATCTTCATTGGGGGTTCCATGATTTTCAATACAAATTAATATTGAAGTACTGAACACAGCATTCAATGAAGTTATTACTAAAACAATAAACGTAAGGTAAATTTAATTTTAATTAAAAGACGATTCTACTTTAATTACATTTAGCTGAAACAAAATTGAGAATTATTCCTCAGTGAATCCCATACATTTGTTTTAAACCTACTTATATCTGTTACTTCCGCAAGAAGTAATTTGAAATGAATCTAAATTTGTTCTTCTTTTTTCGATGCCTGTTATGTAGGCTCGTTGAGAACACACTTTGAGCGTGTAGAAGTCACGTTTAGGAACCTCCCAAACTCCTACTTCCCAACACTTATAGGCAGCTGTCGATAACATTAAGTCTAGCCTAGCACTACACAGCTTAGACTTCCAATTAAATTAACTTTATTAATGAAAAAAGCCCCAAACTTTTTAGGAGCCACCTATAAAAGAACTAGCTCGAGCAACAGTGCGTTAAATAACTTAAACTTCACACAGCTCTACAGTAAATATCAGCTTCCTAGCGAGCGTATTTATATCTCGCCGGTTTTAGTTCCAGATCAGGTCGGCAACTTTTTTCAAGTGACGGACCGGTGAAGCCTGACTACAATTTTGGCGGACCACCTTTCTACAAACGGACTAAGCCTATGCAATAAATTATACGCATCAGGAAATTAATGTTGACAATATACTAAAAAACGAAAGTGATGCTATTTAATGCGATATTTGTATTTGTTTGCTGGTCTTTAACTGCTCCCATATTATTGAAGATATGGTCGACATTGACACACTTAACGTGTTTCTTATATCCAGACTACTTCGATATTTCGTTTTTGTAGTTATCAATATTGAAAACCAGGCCATAGAAGATTTCGAGAAAGGTAACAATGCTTGTAAACCTTGTGACTCTGGTCTGGGTATTGATTGATGTTTGTTTTGCCAAAACTATTTTTTTTACCCGATGTGCTACATTTATGATTATCCGGATTCTGAAATATAGAATCATTTTCTTGGAGATATCTTATACGGACTAATGAAACAATTGACCCAGCCTTATTGCAATATACTGACATGGCAATTGTTTGTGAAGTCAGACATGCTGCTAAAATGCGTTTTGTTTGTCTGGTTTGCTGTTTTTTTAGTCGCAGGGTTTGTGATTAGATTGTAGAGGTTTTATTTTCTGTCCGTTTTTGTGTCACCTCTCTGCGGACCGGCAGTAACCTTTCCACGGACCGGCGTTGCCGACCACTGTTCTAGATAATTCGATAACATACTATGATTACACAAGCATTTACAAAAACAGCATTGTTGGGTTGTGGACGTCATAAAGACCAATTATACGAGTTTTCAGTTGTTGAAATAAGTAAATGGAGGCGATTTTTGAGATCGGAACAATATCAAACACAGTACTATAACTAACGGGGAAAACGACGTTGGAAAGAATAAAGGACAATTAGCATCTTTTCTAAATGCTGAAAAGGACAAGGACGGAAAAGCTTAATTAAAGGATTATCCTTTGAAATAAAGGACAGTTGGCAAGTGACGGTGGCCCAGGGTTGTCCAAAACGAATCGAATATCCGAATAATAGTCACTTTTCGCCGCCAGCGAGGTGTTTCGTTTTAAAGAGAAATCTTTAAACGATTTGCCCGCGCTTTGTCGCGTAATGCAATGACGGTGAAATAGTATCGGCACTTTGATTGTTCGTTATCTTCTGTGCGAGGGCGCGCCTTGTATTGTTGCGACACATTTGCACGGTCGCGAGATTAGCACTATCGCCATTCCCTTGCAAGGCTTCTAATTTTCGCATTCATTTGTATTGAGTCACGGGTCTCGCATAAATACAAATTACTAGGGATGGGACGAGTCCGGCATTACAGAGATTCGACAAATCCGAGTAGTAGGTCGAGGACTCGAATCAAATCCTCCGAGTCCGTGACGTCACAATGTAAAAGTAGAAAAAACACGTTTTTACCATACTACAGCATCGCGCGCTCACAATCATACGTCGTAGCTCATATTTTTCCATAATGGTTCCGCAGAAAGCTGTTGAATCAATTTCAAAATATATTTTTCTTCTTTTATTTGGCGGCAATAATACAAACGCAAACGTGGGTCAATGTGCGCCTTGGCTGTAAACTGGATTTTCAGCCCATCACCTTGCGTCGATTCTGGGCGGCTATTTAGAAATTCTTACATGTCAATGTGAATAATAAAAAGCTTTTGACTACAATGCTTTCCGATAATTCCATATATTTCTAGCCAAATTTACTATGTCCGCGAATGGTAGAGAGATGCCACTTGTCGTCAATACAAGGCTTGCAATTAGTAGTTCATGTAAACGTTATAAAACGCTCCATGCCTTCCATTGCTCCCTTTTTAGAGAAAGGATTGCACGTAATAAACTCGATTTAAAAGAAGTATCGAACTATTGATGAGATGATTCCCCCTTGGGTTGATCCTGCGCATGTTTCATATTTATTTACGCGAATCGAATACATATTTTATTGTGTACCACTTGTATACCGAAAAGGAAAGATAGTTTGAAGGCGACTGTCGCATCATTGTTATAAGCGATCTATAGTTTTTAACATGCCGTATATTATCTGGATATCTGTCGTCGTTTTTATTAGGAGTGTTTATAATACACACGAGTGATATTGTTACATACCTGACCTTGAATTTCAACTAGTTGAGGTATGTAGTTACATTTGTGGGGGTAAAAGTACAAACATAGGCGTATATTAGTAAAAACAGAAATGATTATAGACTCGGTGAAAACGACGTGGACTCGAAATCGAATCCGAGTCCAAAAAATGCCTGGATTCGACTAGAATCCGAGTCCGGATCCGAACCCCGGCCCATCCCTACAAATTACCACACCCAATAAATTGTCTCAAGTCCAAAAAACGAGTTGATTTAATAGAAAAAATCATTTAAACTTTTTCCCGCTCCTGGCAAATAATTTTGATAATGATAGTCAAAAGTATTGACTTTTTACTATGATGATTTTCCGTTGCGACAAAATATTAAAATTCATGAACAATAACAGTATTTAAAATGCCTTGCCGTGTTAATTTGATTTTGTTTAATTAACGTAACACTTGGTTGCGTCAACTAACGAAAAAATAAAAGTATTACCGCGGCAACCTGCGGACATAAATGCTGTGGTAAATGCCCAATTATAATTAATTTTTTATATCTATTTCCGTACTTACGAAAAACAAATAATGTTACAACTCTAAAATACCACGACAATCCGTGGACATAAAATGTGCGGTAAACTTCCCTATTACAATTAATATTTGATTTGTATTTTCGCACTCCCGCAAAAAAATTTATATTATTTCCCGCCTTTAGGAAAGTAATTTGATGATAATAGTTGACACTATGGACTTTTAACTAAGATAATTTTCTGTTGCGACAAAATATTCAAATCCATGACCGATAACAGCATTTAAAATGATTTTATTGTATTGATTTAATTGTGTTTAACGTAACTCAAAGTTTTGCCGACACACGAATAAATTAATGCGTTACTACTCTAAGTTACGGCGACAATCTGTGACCATGAAATGTGTGGTAATTGCCTAGTTATAATTAATTTTTGATTCCTAGCTTCGTACTTACAAAAAACAAAAGCAATACAACTTTAAAATAGCGCGGCAATCTGTGGAAATATAATGTGTGGTAAAATGCTGGATTATAATAATTTGTTTCTTATTCATAATTTATACTTCCACCCACTTTCGGTAAATAGGATTTACATATTTAACCCGGGGGAGAGGAAAGGCGATAAGACGGCTTATCCATATGACCATCCCCGCATGGGATTCGAACCTGCGAACCCACGCAGAGTAATTAGAGGTGCGGTGGTGAGCGTATTCTTAACGCTTAGCCCGTTGAGCCACACTGCCGCGTCTTGATAATGATTGTTAAAAGTATGGACTTATCTGTTGTGCAAATCGATGACTGAGAACAGCTTTTTTCACATTTGCGTCGTCTTACGCAAATTAAAAAGGTTAACTTTTATTAAAGTAACCTCAAAATACCATGGCAATCTGCGGACATGAAACTATTGGTAAACTGCCCAGTGCCCTATTATAATTAATTTTAATTCGCACTCTCGTACTTACCAAAATAAAAAGGGCATACTCTATAAAATATCACGGCAATCGGCGGATATAAATTTTCTGGTAGCCAGCTTGTAGGTAACGGTTATTCCATTGTTTATTGTATGCTAATTCCGCGATACAATAAGATAAGCTTGACTTTATTCTCGAAGTATTCGAAATTTCATATCCAAAAATAATAATTTCGAATGTATTCGAAATAGTGAATTATTCGGTATTGGCCATTCCTCAACCTAGATAGGTGCAAAAAGAAAACAAAAGAAATTTCCCACATTTATCGTTTCTATACCTGTTAGCGATAGCCGTCGGTAAAATCCTAACCGTAACTCGCTGTAAATTAATGTTAATTAATAAATTCTATTTTGCCTCTCAATGCGCTGTGATTTGTATTAATAAAAGTTATCGATTCGGGAAAAGAAAGTCCTCATATTCGCTTATAACCCTTCTCTCTTTTTGAGCGCTCATAACGGCGAATAAATTCGTTTCATGTCTGTTTCATGGAGAGAAAGGAAACTATGCTCTACTGATTTGCAATCAACAATTACCCATCCTTGTTTATCATTATCAGTGCCAATAAAATGATAACATATCGTAAAGCCGAAAAAGTCTGACTGTGAATAATATCGTATTGACCGCGAAACCATGATGCGCGACCGTAAAACGACGCTGTTGCTTTTTGTAGAAGAAATTTCACAACAAAAATTTTTCCCAAACGGGAGGTTACGACCCATGTAACCCCCGCTGGCTGCACCCCTGGACCTAGACTATGTCATTTGTGATGCCCCCTTCTAACAGTGACGCCATAAAATTTTATTGATCCGTTATGACGTCATAATAGATTCTTTAAGGTTGGCTTGAAGTGTATTATGCCGTACTAAATAAATTTTGATTTGATGAATACGAGGCTAATCACACAAGTGGATTGGATAGTATGTTGAATTTATTTAAAAACATAATAGTTCGAAACTGCATGGCGAGGCAATTAGGCTTAGCCTAACTTGCGAACCCAGAAATAAGGACATCATGAAAAATTGAAAACATAATAATAATATAACAAAGAACGAAATGACATAAAACAAAATGTATCCATGCCGGTGCGACCCGTGTCTAATTATACCTTGTACTAGAAAAGATTTGCTACAGCAGTTATTTATTCTTCGAAACTAAATCAGTAGGTATCACTCCTTCATACACTTATAAAAGCTATCAGATCAAATAATTCTACTCGTAACTGCAATTCTCTCATTCACTATTGTATTTTGATTCAAGTTACACGAACTGATCTTTGCCGGTAGGCTATTGTTTCGTCATCATGGTAATTAATTTTTGCTGTTATTACGCCATGAATGCGCGTAGCAATCAGTGAGGTTCTAATATCATTTCTAGTAAATCAATCATTCGAATTGACCAATCTAAGTTCCTGGTATAAGAACCTCTACCTCTAAAATAAAACAAAAATAAGGTCACAGTCAAAAGTAGGACGTTTCTTAGAAATAATGACAAATTTTTTTCTAAGACTAAACCTTCAAAATAAGGACGAATCTTAGAAATAAGGACGTTATAGCAGCTCTGTTTATAGGTCTTATGGGACACGTCAGTGGACATAACGATCGTTTCAATATTATGTTGTTGTTGTTTTTCGTCATCCTCATCATTAAAAAATCGCTTTTCTCTTAGAACATTGGACCAATTGCTTTGAAATTTTCAGTGGTTGAAGATTGATTTTTTTGCCAGAAAGGTATTACTTTTATTTATTCCTAAACTTTCTATGAATCTTATGAGATGCAATATTTCATCCAAAAATGCGCTGTATTACTTTCTGTCATCTTTATCAACGAACGGTATACAGAGGAACATGTTCTTTCAAATGACTGGTTTTAATCCTGAGATGTACTCATGTTACAAGAAATAAAATTTGTTTATTCTCGAAATTAATTTAAACAACTGAATACCAATCTGAAAAAACATATTAGATATATATCTGTAAAATATATTAAAAGTATTACAATTTAAATTAAAAAAATACAGAGGTAGGTCGACAAATACTAATACTGAACAAAATACACCTGCAAACAACTGAAGCTGTAGAACTGTGTAAAAGTTAAAAAAAATATAGTAGATATGTAGCATACACGATTCATTTATATATACTATGAATCTTACATAGCTGTTATTAAAAACCAAACGATACATCTTTCATGCCACCAGTGCTAAATCGAAAAATTTCCTCTTCTGGATGTCGTCTGTTGCTTTTTGTGTCTCTTTGAAGCGCGCTAGGATCTAAAGAAATTCTATTTTTGGCACAATTGTTTGTTTGTTTCCCGAAGTTGTTCATTACATCCTTTGAATTACGGTGGGGCGGAAACTCTTCCAGATCGTCGGAGCGTTTCCCGGGATTTGATATTCTTTTCCTGCGCGGACGGTTTTCTAGAGGTTTGACAGCATTTGAATTTCTTGGTTTCATCGGCAAATCAGTTGCTCTGTTCGGTTGTGGCATCTTCTCCGGGATTTCAAAAAGAGTTGCTAGATGTGAAGTTTGTAATGGCAGCTGACTGATCCTGTGAATGTATAAATGTACAAGAGTTGAGGTAAAGTGAATAATTTGTTCTAAGCAAGTTATTACACTGGATAAAGCTTTGCAATACGTACATGTGACTCTCAAAAAAACTATGCAGCAGTAACAGTCAGCGCCACGTTTTTGGAGAACTGTTAGTATTTGGTAAAGACAGTTTTATCGAATGCTACTGTCCCAGCCATTTTGATTGTGATCATCGTTTTCACTGTAAGCTCATCAAGGGAAGTAGCAAAAATCTGATTCGTTTAATTTCTAAAATACTTGCCTGCTTGAACGCGGTGTGATTCCCGTTTCATTTCTACGAAGTTTAAATGGTGCTCCTTCTGCTTTATTTACAAATGGCGCAAAACTTGGTTGCTCATTTTCTATTGGCAATCCAGCATTTGGCAGAGGATATGCTGGTGTCGCATCTTGAAGCCCACCATTTTTTTGCAAATCTGCAATGCAGAAAGTCAATAACTTGAGCAAGAACCCTTTTCCTAATACAATATTAGGTGTTTATTTTACATGAAATGAAAGGTACAATCCAGCTGTTGCCCCGCAAATGTGTATATTGTTTCCAGTCGGGATGGTCTTGTGCCAATGAAGTTTTTGCCAGAGGAAAAGATTAATATTGGTTCATGGTATTGCAAAGTTACACCGTCAATGAAAGTTGTTTGATTCCAAAAAATATCATAAATATTTTGATATCAGAGGAGCTATTATCGGGAGAACGGACAGATGGAAATTAGGTAAAAAAATTTTTGTCTCACTTGGCACATTTGTTGGTAGACGGGAAGATCGTTGAGGTACAGCGAGTACTGGAGGCGCTGGGTGACTTCTGTGAATAAATGCATGGTGAAAAAGATTTTTTCAGTAATTCTATAACAGAAGTCATGAAAAGAAATTCTTCATTGTTGAAGTCACATTTAGGCCACTTACTGTTCAATGAGTCCCGGAGGATACACTGTCAGTTCAACATCTGGCTGTGGACCATTGCCGGATAGTTCCCTTACTCCGCTCATGATATCTGATACAAGGGCATCTCGAGGATCAATATTTTGAAGTTGCATGTCGTTGGTTGGTTTCGATTTATGAATATCAGAATTTTCATCGTAAGTTTGCGAACCAGTTGATGATGTGTGGGAGAGATTTTTCCGTGGGGCTCTTTGGTGATCTAATATTGAAGATAAAAAAATAATTTTTGTTTGGATAATTCAGCAGTTTCGGATCCAAAAATTGATATATCCACAGCGGATATAGCGGAGGAGGGTGGTTAAATAACAGTATCACTCGTAGAGAGACACATTAAGAAGTACAACAATGGGTGAAAATACCGATGCGTTCCTATCTTTAGTTCAACTAACAGCTTTTGGGTTGTTTTTCAATACATTTGGCTTTGACCCCGTTACCTTGAATTTATCTGATTCCGAAAATTTGCTGTGGCAATTTGACCCTCGTGTGTAAGTATTTGAGAATTGCTCTCTGGATTATCGGATTCGAGCCCGACTTCCAGTAGAACGTGTAAAGGATTTGTTGAAAAAAAAATGAACACACATACATTTATACTAACCTTGTTTCGGATATGGATAAGTATTCCTGTATCGTTCGGTCATCATCACATGGCAGACGGCAAACATGATCATCAACAAAAAAAATATTGCACCGACGGATGCTCCAACCAATGCTTTCATTAATGACGAGAAGTCTGCCAAAAGAGAATGAGTGATCCACTTGATTCAAGAACACGCAATAGAAATAATTTAGTCTAAATGTAAATTGTATCGAAATGGATTGCAAAAACAAATATCTAGCATAGTTTCTACCCGTATATTAAAAATTAGAACTGAACATAATTATAGAATGGCAAAATTCATAAATATTTTTTTATTTTTTTTGATGCTTCAAAAACAATTCGCCGATTGACATATTATATATATGTGACGCATTTTATTCATTCTTACTCGTGGAATTAGTTTGGCATGTCACTCCTTCAAAACCTTCTGCACAAATACAACTAGATAAATTTTTAGCTGCATCTTCTATACATGTTCCTCCATTTCTACATCTATATTCTCCGCCATCCAAGCACAAATCAATTGGTGCAACAGTGGTTGGAGCTTGTGTAGTGCTTTGTGTTGTTGTTTCTGAAATCACAAAATTGTTTTGAGTGGAATGTTGGCAAGAACAATATATTTTCATAAATATTAGAATATTTATATATATATTATATATTAGAATATTTAACAAGTTTCGGAGCCGAACAATTCATGACCCCGTTTCCATTCGATCATAGTATAAATGTACTAGGTTCATAACCCAGCGAGTCACGTTGAATATAGTTACGTCTCAAAATGGTTTTCAACCACGAATCAGCGCTGTAAATATTAGCGGACTAAGGTAGTCAATTTCCCTCTAAATTTTAGGCCATAAATATATAGTTGTTTAATGGAATTAGCTTAAAGCAACGGTTACTCTCAATCACTCAGAAACAAGGAGACTGATATATGGTCGAATATATGGTGAACTACTAAAGTGCCAAGAGATACTGAGACTACAATATAGTTTCCCTGCTACAATAATTCGTTCAGACTCTCGACTTAAAATCATTCGTATCATTGACCTCCAAATATTTTTTCTAAAATTGAGTTTGTAATATTTTTATGTACCTGTGTATATTTCACAATTTTTTCCAGAAAAGGAGGTTAAGCAGGTACAGTTGTAATCATTTAACAAATCTGAACATGTACCGCTGTTCAAACATGGTGCTGACACGCATTCATTCCGTTCTGTAGAAAGCAGAAGATGTTGGCGATATCTTTGTAAAAGACTTAAAAATAATTACAGGCAACGATTGCTGAATCGTTTCTCTAATCCTTCGACAAAAACTAACATCAAGGGTAGAAGAAACAGTAGAAAGTGACATTATGAAATGGTACCATCTATGGCGTACAATTCGTATGACAGAATTGAAAAGAAAGGAAAATAAAAAAGGGAAACTTATATGGATAACTTATATTATTATTATTGGCCGTACATTTTTATACATGATGAATAGAAAAAAATTATATTTGATGTTATTGCTTTAGAATAAAATCACCTGTTTCGCAATCAAGGCCTTCGTATCCGGCAACACAATTACATTGATAAGTATCGTTTGTAGAGACGCAAGTTGCACCATTCTGGCAAGGTTCAAACAAACATTTGTCGTCTATATTCTGACAGCGGTCACCGGATATTCCAGTCCTGCAGTCACATCGATAACTTGCTAATAAATCAACACATGTGCCCTCGTTTTGACAAGGATTGCTTTCACACTCGTTTATATCTATGATAAAAAATGATTCAAATGAAAAAATAGATAAAATCTCATTGTTATCAACACATAGAAAAGCGATAAAAAGGGGACAGCAACTATAGCTCCCCGGTTTAACATTTATGGAACAACTTGTATGAGATATATGTTCTCAGACATCCTTAGACAAAGTTTGAAATAGGTCTAAATGCCATTCGGCCCGTTTAGACGCTATTGGGCTGCATTTCACCTGGCCGAGGGCGTAAGAAAAGTGGTATCCTATAATAAACTCATACTAAACGGCCATTCAAAACTTAGTAGGCCTTCCACCACTGATTAGTTGCTTGTATACGTTATGCATGAAACATTCCACAAAACAAAAAATATCGCTTAGTTTCGTACCTGTTTGGCAGTTCGTTCCGGTGTAGCCAGGCTGACATTCACACTGGTATTCTGTAGAACTTAAATGATTACATGTTCCACCATTCTGACAGGGCTCCGAGGCACATGGAGTTATCACTGAATGATAATAATAGAATTAAAAATTTGTGTTATTATTTCAAATTTTTATTAGCGTTCGTTTTATCCATCTACTTTACAGTAAATATTGCTTATCTTCGTGCACATGCAGCTGTCTATGAGCAATAGAGACTACCCATCTATTGGGTTGATTTAACAATCGTGTATCTAAAGCAAGAGAATTTATCTAACAATTTATTTAGCGTGCAAGATTTAAAATGGCATAAATTAACTGAAACTTTGTAAAGTTGAGATATAGAATTTAGACGGTTTATCACAGGAAAATACGCGCGCTTCCATTTCGGCTATTGTCGTTAACTTGTAATGCTGTTGAAGTTTCATGGACCTTTAAATGCATTAGTCTTGTGTCCGGTGACAAATCCACACTCACGATTCTGAATGATATGCCGTTGACTATAAATATAACTACATTTATAGAGATATTTATACATTTATGTTTTTTTACACAAATAGATACAACAGGTCATCATCACCAGTATATCTCATCATCATTAGTGAACATATCTTATTGATATTTTTTCTAGCGGCAATTTCTAATCAGTATTTCGACTATTCGAAATAATAATCACGAAAAAAGATCGCTAGATTGCTCAGAACAGCTGGTTGCAAAGATGATATATGATTTTATGTCGTATACATAAAATTGGCTTTCTACATAAAAACGGGAAAGAATCCATAAAATGTTTGTGATTCTTTTGTAAAATTTTTAATTTTTACTGAAACACAGTGGCGTAGCTAGAGGCTGGTTTTGCGGGTCGCCCCCCCCCCCCCCTTTTGAAATGTAAAAAAAAAATCATCTTTCCGTATCGGTCGGACCTGATAGCTGTTTCGATCAAACTTAGCAAATAAAAATTTCAGAACCCCCCTTTGAAAATTTCTGGCTACGCTCCTGCTGAAACACACACAACATTTGAACACTCACGGACAACTACGTATAACTTGCTTCATTTGAAAAATAAATAAAACAGGTTAAATTCGGAACATCAATTCATATCTACTCCTGCCCACCCTTGAATGTAAGAGAAAATCCAGTAGATGTCGTTTTGTTTACACTGGTTTTTAACACAATTTCAAACGGTCCATAACCAGAGGTTCGTTTTGCATTTCCTGCCCCGAACCCGCACATTTTATATCGCCCTCCCTTTCCAGAGGTCCCATGATAGACTAAACCAATATAATCTTCAGAACACTGTGAGGATTCTGATATGTTCAAATAGGAAAACTGCACCTATTTAAAGACGAGAATATATGTGGTCAACAATAAATATTTTTGATAGTTAAAGGTACAATAACGTGATTTGGACATTGTTCGTTTTCCGAAATAATATTCTATTATATTATGAACCTTTGCTTTAATGTTAAGTATGACTTAGTTTATAAGCTAACTCGCTACCATGAGGTGACATTGGGTGACTATGTGCACATGAAAAGCAAAAGGCGACCATGCACTAATACAATCTAAATACTGAAATGCATCGATCAGTATGAAAAGCAAGACATGCTCTTCTTCATGCTATAGGAACCTTTATATTTGGCACTGAAACCTATTCCGGTGATGGTTTGATCTGACGACAATGTAATATTTAAAGGGGTAGATCCGGATAAAGGATTGACTCCATCATCCACAGATGAACCGCAAAATCTTCTTGCTGTTTCTCCAGCAAATGTAAATGACATATAGTCGTATTGACAATTCTGTGAATTCTCAATACCAATCCTCTCGATTATGACCTGATAGGGATAATGATTAAATATATCGCCTATTTTGGAAAATATATAACTGCTTCTTGGTGCATTGTATTATCGGTGTTTAAAACTGATTTGTAAGTTTTTGGTGGCCAATTGTCCGGAGACCACCAGTCGTAAGGCTTGAATTATATTATAGAATTACGATTTAATGTCATCACTTAATGGTTCTTTTCATTTTATACTTATTTGATTTATATCGCTATATTTTGACACTTTATTAATTTCTTCTTTTGCTGAGATATAATATTTAAAGTCGCTATAATTTCAATATACTAACAACAATTAATCTATATAAAGACATACCTCAACCATCATGTTTCTTGATGTTTTGACAGTCCATAGACAGAGCAAGTTATTTTCGTAATTGTTTGGATAGCCAGGAGATGTTATCCGCCCCTCTAAAGCCGCTGTTGCTCCACCGCATTCCGAATAAACCGGAAGACTTGATCCTGTATTTTCCTGCGCTAATCCTGCATAAAATGGATGTATTGTTAACAAGTTGTTTGGTAAACCAAACATTTTTATAATTTTCAAGACTTCGTCCCTAATGTAACAATGGTTTATATCCTTATGCTATACTTAAACAACGACTTGTTTTGGTAAAACTTCGACCTAGATTAATGTGTCTGAGCTGAATCCATAATCATTTTCTGCTGACATCGACAAATTAATTTCAAATTTTCTTGACTTGTATATAAAAGTTACAATTTCCTAATCGTAATAAAATAAAGAATTTAAGTAGGCGTGAGTTATAGCAATTTAGTAATACTAACAATCTTATACATGATCATTCGAACATACATTTTGTTCAAACGTTCATTGCCAAAGATGTCCTCAATTTCAAATCCGAATGACTATTACATATTTTTATTGGTATCACTTCATATCTAGATTTAGACAAATGTAAATAAGCTGACACAAATTATCTTATTGATCAGCATTACTTATTTCTATATCTTACACTGAATATGCCTTATACTGACCTATTGTAATTAAGAAACTGGTGAAGAGGCATGCGTACCATCCGCTCATCGTCAGATTATATCCACTTTTTCTGATTAATTGCACTTATTCCTCTAACTCATCCAAGCAAAACAACTTGAATAAACTGGTACTTGTATATGTACTTTAAACTAAGATTCAAAATTTATTGTAGTAGAATTACAACAAGAAAATGAATTAAACAAAGTTCCGCATTTGCATGTTCACGTTCCCAAACAGGCAAACCACTGATCATCAACCGCACCTTTATTCCAGCACAAGATTAGATTCCTACAACTGATGCAACTCCACATATTATTTTATTCTGAACCATAGTTTAGTAATTCTGAACTAGCTAATTTTCGAGTGTATCTGTATCTAAACATTTCAGATTGATCGGAGGGTATTTTTAGCCACAAGTGTTATATAACCACGAGAAAAACACAACTTGGACTTTATACTAAAACATAGTTAAGACTGACAATAGCAACTACTTCAATATTGAGTTTAAATTGTTACAATAGATATCAATTGAAAAAGATTGATGCTACTATTATTCACCGCAAAGTATACCAAATAATAACAATGGAATCTAGGGGGTGGTGTGATATCATATATATGAGAAAAAAAATTTCGAACTAATGTTCGTCTTGCCCTGACAACTGTAAATTATTTTGAGCTTTGTAACTAAAAAAATAGAAACAAGATATACTCAACATCGCTTTATGACCTCACAAACATGAAACCATAAAACAAATAGCGATTTCTTGATTATGTCTTGCCGTATAAAATATTGCATTAAGTAGGCTCTTTCTACTGTCGTGCACTTGTTTCGTTTCATTACTTTTTTAATTTCTGAATTATTAAAAAAAAAAGAAATTACGTTTTCGCTAATATACAAACTTAATTTTGATATCAAAAATACCTATACCTGATAAATCACATTAAAATGTATATTTGTTAGCGTAGTCAAGGTGGGTTTTTAAACAAAAATATGACATACTTGAGAAGTTTTATCTAGCCTGTCCCAGAGATAGACTATATCACTACTGCTTAAATTATCTAAGTTGAGTCTATGATTTATGGTGATTTTTTCGATGGCAATTTTCCAACGAGGACAATACCTACTCAAATTGACACGGGTCCGTGTACCCGGATTTCACGGTTTACTATCATAACACGAATTGACCTAATCCGCCACGATAAGGATCATAATATAACCCATATTTTATCTCATATTTCATTGGTATAAACCGCGAAGAATTTAATAAACGGGGCTTAAAATAAATTATATGTCCTGCTAACATTGCTCAATTTATTTTTAATTTCGAAATTCAAAAATTAGCGTCGAATCAAGTTTCCTACTATCGAGAAGCAACCGTGTGCAAGTTGCTCAGGTCGTACCGAATCGGATAGGCGATTCTATATTTTTGGAATTATACGCTATTATCACGAAGTTTGAAATATCGAATATTGTTGCAATTCATTATGCAATTATTTGTGAAAAAATTTAACCTCCACCCGAAATGAGCTTATGAATCAGTTATTATCAGCAAGTAATATTAACTTGAACAGAATCGTCCGGCTAAGTTCGTACAACAAAAATAACATAAATCATATTGTATATACGACGGATTTTTGAAACACAATAGTTGCTCAAGGCAATATCTTTCTATTGAAACCAGCGGGAATTTCCCTCAAATTCCTTCCTATAATTAATCTGATCTGAAAACTTTTAATATAATTAATCAGCTACTGGTCTTTCTATCTAATCTAACGTGTTGACAAGGTAAAACTCAGCACACGTCAATTGGCAACGCATCCACGTCTAAAATACCACTATTAGAAAAAGGTATCGTAGTAAAAGTATGGTAAGTAAAATTTATTCTACCTATTTTATAACCAAGTCCCATTTCTCACGCAAAAATCACCACAATAAAATATAACTGTTATTTTTTCACACGGGGGTGATAGCGTCATAGTGTACATATGTTTTGAATGATTCTTCAAGTAATTAGATTTGTAATCCACGAATGAATATCAACTACACGTAATCATATTTGGCAAAAAAAAGTATTTTGATGCGTTGTCAAAATATTGTTTTTTTGAAACAATTTTAAATTGAAACGCCACAAAAAGGTATACAAACAAAAACACGCGGTTGCTTTCAAGTCTGCGTCATGATATATCCAAAAATTATTATTAAAAATCGTTTACAGAATCCAAACTCGGAAATCTTTCATCTATTTAAACTCCTCTTTCACATTACTCGTATATTCATCTTAATCGGCTCCTTTAAAACTTGTCGTTTTTTCACTTTATCCCTAAAAATAACAACAACACCGAAAACCCTGTTTACTATTTTATTTCTAGATACGAAAGTACACGAGTTACCACACCGCATTCGTGTTAATTATCCCGTTATTGATGAAGAGTAATTCTCATTGATAAAATATGTTTGTTGACGTCGTTGAGAACCACCGCGCACTCGTTACGGTATTTTGTTTACAATATGCCACAGATACTGTTAAGTTGATGAAAAAGTTAGCGTTAATCGAGCTTGGCGCCTGTAGTTAAAGCAAGTATGTAAATACATGGATCAAGCATATGACGCTTTTCCTTTTGCATTGTTCATACATTGATTTAATCTACCTTATAATACTATCCCATTTCGGGATTTATTTTGTTACAATTAAATGCATCTAATTTTGCAATATTTTTTTTATAAATTTTATGAATCTGATAGGATGATTAATTGAACAGAAAATAAATATGTTTTCAATTATTGTGACTCACAAAAATGACCAGCGCGCGCTCCAAGTACCACTTTAACTAAGTATGATAGGCCTGTCGATCGGGGCACGGGGGTCAAGAGTAATGAAAAATTTTATTCTGTATGGCAGTGCTAAAATGGGAAATTTCTGATATTGCTGCCATTTTCCTTTCATGCTGCAAAGTTTATTTAAAACTTGGTTCAATATAATCAAACA
This sequence comes from Styela clava, assembly GCF_964204865.1. Taxonomy (NCBI): domain Eukaryota; kingdom Metazoa; phylum Chordata; class Ascidiacea; order Stolidobranchia; family Styelidae; genus Styela; species Styela clava. The sequence goes on from NC_135263.1 coordinate 7,074,247, forward strand.
TAATGAGCTTAATGGTGATCGCAATTGTTTCGCAAATGATCGAAAAAGCAAAAACAAACACTGACATAGTTAGGAATCTTTAGTTGCCATTAGCGGAAAGCAGCAACTGATTTCTTAGCAAAAATTCCTGTGAAAAATTAAATTTTATTTATTGAATATAGGAAAAGAAGCCTAAAAGCGAACACTTTCTATCGCTCCATAGCAGCGTTTCCCAACCTTTTTTGGTCGCGGACTATTTTCCTTTGCGGACTCAAGGTGCGTTTATTGCAACCGTACTCTGTGTGAAGAAGTGAATAAAACCAAACACAACAGAATTTTAACGGCACAATATTCAATCCATGACAACGACGAGAATTTAAAATGTCTTTCTATTTTATTTTAATTGTGTTCATGGTAACTCGCGGTTGAGTCGACGGGTTACGACAGGATGAGAGCATTACTTCTTTAAAATGCCACGGCAATCTGCAAACATAATAATGTGAGAATATATTGCCCGATTATATTTAATTTTGATACATATTTTTTGCGATCTTGCGAATTTGTTATCGCCGTTAGAAAAATCCGACTATCTGCTATAAATTATCAGAAAGTACAACTTGATTTAGTACTTTTTAAGAATATATTTAAAGTATATATATTAGTAAATCAAAAATACATATTCATTGCCTTGCTTTATTATTAATTTTATGTGATCTTTTTAATCTGCGGTTTGTCTGGACGAAATAAAAGCAATACTACTCAGAAAATATCATGACAATCCGTGAACATAAAATGCGTGGCAAATTGCCCGATTATAGTTTGTTTTAATTCTTATTTTTGTGAATTCGACAAATCTGAGCTGTTCGTACAACACTTACGGCGGGTACTGTACGTACCAATGTGGAGGGAGTAAAGCAAATGGTTCCATTACATTTGAACCCACGTACATTTGAACCTATGACAATTGCACCTGTATGCTATTGCACCTATGGAATTTTTTTGTTCCACGGATAAAAAAAATTATGGTGTTCCCCGTTTTATTTTTAGTATTTTGTATTGCCGCTTTTCAATTTAAAAAATTTGGGTTGCCACAATTGACCCCTACCAGAAGAAAAAAAATTCTTCCTCGTTGTTCGAACTCGCGAAAAACACCATCTATGGATACGTGTGCAGACTCGTGTTTTCGTCGGAAATCCGCAAGTGAGTCCCATCGTTTGATTAAGCAATGCGCAAGTGAACTGTCGCGTCACCTGTTACCAAATTTTCGAATAGTAAATTGCTATTCTAATAGTTGAATATTCAAATATATGCCCAGCCCTACTCATTATCCAGCAATTATGTTATGTGAATAAACTTGCTTTATATGTAAATTCTAACGTAAATCATAACTGCTGATAGTTAAGTTTCGCAAAAACGTTCGTGGTCCGCAGTGAATTTCTGGCTCGTTGCGGACTCATCCAAATGCTCTGCGGACTCATTTGAGACCGCGGACTCGGGTTGGGAAACACTGCTCTATAGGGTAAAATCTGCAGGTCAATACCCAACGACGAAAGAGGACACAAGCAGTAGAACAAGATTTATTAAGTAGTGCCAAGTTTTTATTTATTGTACAAAACAACGTGAAAAAAATCGCATTTATAGTTCGCGGTTTATATGAATCATAGCATGTTTTTGTGATTTCTTAGGAAAGCAAAATAATCACGAAAACATTGTATCGCGTAACTGGTAAATCGAAAATAGACCAACAATTTTTTCAAGTAAAATGTCTAAATTCTATCCTCATGTGATGGTTGAATATGAGAATAAATAGATTGTATTTTATTAGACGTCAAGTGGTAATGAAGACATCTGATGAGTAATCATCGTAAGCGGTCGTTAATACAATTCAATTACGTTTTATTGTCACAGCATATTACGATCCAACGATGACTATCACTAGGAACCGCCCCGGGTTCATTTTATTACTTCGAATGGCGCGTCGAAACATTCAATACCCAAATGTTTTGAAGAAGTGCTGGAAGCATATCGGTTATACGAACCTACCTGTGATCTCTGAATGGATTTATATGGAAATGAGAATTCTCAAAGTTTTAGTTCGTGTCGTCGATTTTGGGGTATATTGTTTCTGTGCTGCGCGGTTATTGTTGTTATAATTTCGTCGCCTATTGATAGGTATTATAAAATAAAACCAATTTTTAGAAAAGAGAAGTATCTAAGCATTCGAGAACGCAGTGCAAATAGTGTATTCAAAGAGGCCAACTTGCATGAAATTGATATCTCTGGTCTAAATTACTTGAAGCCGACATGTGAAAATATTTTGTCAAATCTAACCGATGGAAGATGGATACGTAAGGCTGATCTACCCATGTAAGTTCAGGCGTTATAGAAAACTCAAAGATTTTTTACTTCGTTGAGATAATTTTAGCAAACTTTGTAATAATTGATGGATCCCAAAAGTCGAAATATTTAATCAATTTCGAATTTTAGTCAAACTAAGATATAGGAACTATTGTTTTATGTTAATAATTAATTATTGTTGATCTTTAGGTTTTGATATTGTTATATTGATATTGTTATTTCAATTGTTCTATTTTTTATGTTCTACAGATCTGATAATAGTTCTTCAGGCTACTATAACCCAATAGGAAAAAAGATTGGCGATCGTATTCAGCAATATAGGAAAGAGAAAGGAATTCAATCAAAAATGTGGAGAGACGATGAAAGCTGTGGTTTTCGTCGGTAAGCACGGTTTCACATCCTAGATAGAGGCTACAAAAGGGAGGCGCAGTTCTTACCACTTCATGGAGGCTCCTGCCTACGAACGAACCGCGGCGTCTCTTGGCATGGTTTTATGGCGCTATTACCGGTATATTCACAAAGTCAGATTTTAGCTTATCATGCTGAATTATATTATCTTAAACTTGAAACCTAACCCCAAATCCATCAAAACTGTATCCATAAAGAAAATGTTCCAACTTACCCAAAGTGTGTCACCATCAGGGGCAGTCCTGCCATTACAGCCTACATGCCTTGGTTGTGACAGCACAATTTTACCCGCCATTGGTTTTTAATTTGCTGCCGTGGTACCCGCCTCACGCCATTTGTTTGTGGCAGCTAAAAAGTCAGCCGCTGTAGTTTGACCATAGCGACCATGGTTTGGAAATCCCGCCATGGTTTTGCGACAGCTTCAGACGCCACAAGGTGCTTAAAACTGCACTTGCCTGACGGGGCGACTTACTGCAGAGAGTGTTGAATTTTGAAAAAAAATCGTAGAAATATTAGAGACTTTGAAATTTGACTTTGCATGTCATCATCCATTCAAGTTTATTATTAATTGTAAACTATTCTACTTTATAGGTTACAGACAAAACTCGAAAATTCGAGTTGGCCGTACGTTGGAAGCTGGTGCAATGCTAACAGCGATAAATCTTGTTGTAGTGACTATGACTCTGGGAAATGTGTAGCAGGCAGTTGTAGATGCACAAGGTATTGAAATTTTTTTCGCTTTATTAAATGAGAGACAGTGCCTTTTCTTGTGATTATTAAGTTCTATGGTTTATTTCAACAGGTGTGTCGACATGAGACAAATTCTTCACGCTGAAGTTAGCGAATGGATACCTTCCGATATCAGATGCAAGCCACAAAACTACTCTGCTAAAGCTGCATGCGAAGTAATTCAGAAAGCAAATTTGACTGAACTATATTTTGTCGGAGATTCATTCGCAAGAAAAATGTTTAGAGCTTTTATATTGACAATCACGGACGATCGCTGGAAAGGGGCATTTACGAAAAATATGACAAAAGAAATGAAACAACTTTGCATTGGATACGATCAATTTTATTGGCCAGAGTGTCGTTTTAAAGGAACATCACTCGATGATATAGAAAACACAAATTTGTTATGTGGCGGAAAAGGAGATGCGCCATTTAACGCCTATACTTTCAATTATTATAAAGTGAATAGATTACAAAAATTGCTGGCGCTAGTAAATAAGCTTCAAAACAAGCCAGGTACAGCAATATTACTTAGCGTAGGACTACATATGGATTGTAACTTTAACCACGTAAAACGTAAATTTCTTCAACACGTTGTCAATGCAGTGCGGAATATCAGTTCAACAAGTCAGACTAAATCAGAACAAGGCAGAAAAATATTTCGGCCTAAATTAATAATACTACCGCCTGTCTCAGCTGGTCTATTGAAGCCGCCAATTTATTTGAAACAACAGGGAAATGAAATCTGTGATAAGTATGCATTTGAGTTAGTTAGAACTATTTGCCAGAAAATATAATTTACCAGTTCTCAATTTCCGAAAATTGACGAGAAACGTTATAAGCTTTGATGGAACTCATTATGGCATGGCGGTCAATTTAATGAAGGTTCAGTTTTTGTTGAATTACCTGGCATCTACTTTATAATATAAAACTCATCAATTATGAGGATTATTTGTTAGGATATATTGTAATTTATTCAACTATATATATATTTTTTTTTTCGCATTTTTTATCACAACTCGTGCAATATATACAATATCCGATACGTTAAATATTCAATAAACAGAAATATGTTTTTGTAAATATGGTTCTTTAGTTTATCGGAAAGTGCGAACGCAGTAAGCTGATGTAAGATGTAGTGATTTCACAATATATATAGTTAATTTGATTTTGAACAAAAGTCGTTGAAATATCATCTTAGTGATCGAACAGTTTCACATATAGATATTCTCTACCTTTAGAATGCATAGACTATTATGTAAATAAATTGAAACGAATCTTAGTCTCCATTGAGTCAAATCAAAATTTTCCAACTTTGGATTGCAATTCCTATGGCTAGATGACGGGAGAGAGCAAGAATGAAACCACGAATAAACTGCGCTTTGACTGATATCGTGGGCTTATAGCAATGGTGAAACTAAAACTTTCTTTGACATAATTTTTTTTTCAATATTCCAAATCATGATACTATTTGGCTTACAGAAATAAAAAATAAACACGTTTTCATGTAAACTGAAAGGTATGCAAAAACGCTAGATAATACACAATTGCTTTCAATCCTCATCACATTTGTTACATGCGTATGTGTAACTCTCTATTTAAATGGACCAGATTATACGGTTTATTTGTAAATTCTATAGAACAATTTTCACGTGGAGTAGTTAGTAATACAATAAACTGTAACACACATGTTCGTGGCACAATAATGACATAATTTGTAAATGCACTTATGTTATGTGATGTGGATATATGGTAAATATTGACGTGAAGAACCCTTAGATGAAACTATGAAAAATTTAAGTTTTTCATACGTCAGCCATTATTGGGTATAATAATGAATAAAAAATATCGCTACCAATATATACATATCTACATTGCAAAAACATAATGATTTGTTCTGCTCGGCTGTCTTGACAATATTCCATGAAAGTGTACAAATAGGGTTTGCAGAAGGGAACTTAACTGCAGTCAAATTCTAACTTTTTTATCATAGATGTGAGAAAATCACAATGATTTTTTATTCATGTACTCAAAACATTAATGTTGGTAGTGCTTTGTTTTTACATCAAAGCTTTCTGGATTAACACGGCATTTCACGAGTTATGTTTAGATACGATCGACACGACCTGCTGGCTAAGGTATGTCGTGTTCCTTTCCGTATAGTCTAACACAAACAAAAAACAATCCCGTACGCCTCACCGAGCATGACGCGACAACTGTCGACCGATAACCAGGTCTGAACCCTCGCACTTTTCAGAAACAGTGTTACGAAACGGACACGCGATAGATGGAAAAATTTCTTTTGATCGAAATCTAATCTACGATAGCCGCGGGCAGCAGGGAAACTCGATCAAAGTAGGCGAGAAGTACGATTTTTCGTAAAGAATACGTTGCAAAATGCCAGCACCCCAATAAGATTTAATATTCATTTTACGTTTGAGATCACAGATAGATTTTACCAACATGGAACAACACTATGAAGATGACAATATCTATTACGATAATATGGAAATTATGGAGAAAATTGAGCAACGTAAAATCCAAGAGGTGATCGATATAAAAGCCAAACATAAGATCCAAAAGCAAAATAATGTGAATCCAACCGAGAAGCCACCAGCGCTGCCACCGAAAAAGAAGAATTTACCCAAATCATCGAACAATATAGCCAAGAAAGAATCTGAATCCCCAAAAGTGCCTAAAACTCAAGAAGCGATTCACAATCGCCAACAACAATTGGTGAAAGAAAAGAAACCTGAACCACAACCTCAAACGCAGCAGACATGCAGCCATCCACAACTTTTAAGAACTCGTTCAATTGTTGATGAGCCTTTATCCCCTATTATGGAGGAAGAAAGTGTTTTAGGAGATTCTCCACACGGGAGTTTGCACGGTTCGGATGACGAGTTATCAGAACATCCAAGTCAATCAGCATCGGATACATTTCATAGTGACGATTCTTCCAGTGTGTTTTATGAATCATTTAGTGATCAAGCGAATGTTAAAAACAACAATACAAACTTTAATGAAAGTAGGGAAAATGGCAAATCTACGAATAAAACCATTCAAAATGGTATAACAGATAATAACTCGATTTCAGATTCTGGTGGATCGGGAAACTCAAGATCGTCCTCACAGAAATCTAAAGACAATTCTCAATTTACGCAGAATACAAAGACAGGATCGGGTGGGAGTTTTCCTAATTCATATGATACAAGTTCCATCGATGATGAGTCGGAGCAAGATGGTGTCCAGCCTTACGGTATGGTTGATCTTGCACAACTCGATGAAGCGGAAAATAAACGAAAAATTCCACCAAAACCACGCATTGATGCGAGACAACTTGCGAATCAGAATAGAGATAATTTACACAAACTCAGACAGCATTCTAGGAATCAGAATGCACCTAGGGAAGAAATCAACGAATATGATAACTTGGATGAATATAACGGTAAGTGAACTTGGAACTTAGCATTTGTCCATTCTTTGCTGAGCTCCCTTATTTCATAAAAAAAAATAATACTGATATATAATTGATTGTTTATACTACAGGAGTAGTAATTATCTACTAAATCCAAAAAAATATAAGAAAAAGCTTTAAAGATTTATAGTCCTCGTGAATTGTTATTATTGGATTCGGTCAGAGTTATATCATTTATTTTTTTAACTTATTTCAACATTTTTAGTTTTTTCGAAGAATTTCTTCCGCTCAGTTTAAGCGGATGGAGTTTAAGTGAAATCTGTCATTTAAAGATTTAATTACAGGCTTTGTCATATTATTATTCGCGGCGTTCAAACTCAAAACATAAACAAATAATGAAATAATTATATGTCGTATGCATTTTTACCGGTTTATAACAAATAATTTTTTTGATAAGTTCACGGTAAATTCACAGTATATGTCAAGAGAGTAAGTGGGGACGGACGGCTGAAATTACATTTCAGATAAATTTTCATAAAACAATTTAAATTTACGAGATTAATTTTGTAGTACAGAGAAGTTCATATAGAATCAATTAGATTGCTTTTGTATCTTTCATGCCCTTCACAATTAAATGTAAGACATTTTATATATACGACTGTCGATATACACCGAATAGCATATTGGTATAAGCTTATTTAAAATCTTGCACAATAATATATTATCTAACGAAAAAATAGTTTGTCATAATCTGTAAAGTTGTGGTTTCCGTTTACGGTTGAAATTTTTTAATAGCGAACCTACATACCAATTCTTTGTTCTAACATCCGGTCATTTTGAGATTTTAAAGTCGTCAGACCGTAAATTTGCGTCTATCAAATGATAAGATCTCTTTAATGACAGTATCGAAATTTTTTTAACAAATTTACTAAGTAAGAAAAAGTTGTACTGTAAGGTGCAGCACGTTTCAATTGTGGGAAAAGCTTAAATGATTCTTGAATAGTTTATTTTTCTATTTTAGCTTGACATTGATCCTTTCTTTGTATTTATTGCCTTGAAGGCATTTATATGTCGCTGTTAGTATTGTACAAGTCTAACGTTATCAAAACCTTGGTATTTATTAGGCTGGAAAAAATTAAATTAAATAAAACATCATTTTAAAATGTCCAGTATCTCGACGTTTATTTGATTAGAAAATCTTTAAATAATATAATAATATGAAAAACTTTGAATCAAATTTAAAATTATTTGCGTAACAACAGTGATGTTTATGTTTTTCTAAAGACACTCGAAAGTTAAATTTCGATTTACTTGACTATAGTTTTTTCAGTCCATATCATCTATTGTGAAATATTATGATTAACTCCCAAAACTCTAGAATCACAATTTCTAATAATCTCTAGCTACTTTCCAGCTTAAAATCTAAACTAGCCCAAGAACGCCCTCATTCCAGTTCATCTTGCTTGGATTGATAAGGTATTTTTGAACTGTCCAGTGCTGTTATCCAATACTTCACAAACAGACCCTCACAACTCACAAGTACTTGAGACCAACTATCCAGAAATGATATACCAAATAAGGGCTATTAAGTTGGGCAATATCCGACCAACCTAGGGTAGGGAAGAAATTCACAAATTTATGTTATTGCCATGTCTAATCAAATGAAAAAATTTGACTGGTTGTGAAATATTTTGGTTAATTTAGAAAGATGAGTTACCCAATAATCCAAATCACGCTAGCCCTTAGCCGTCATATAAAATTACCTTTTCAACAAAAGCTCGGCTGATTTGGCAAGTGTTTGGTGACAACTTGACTTTTGTTTTCACAATGGTCCGAAGTGCAGAAACATGGCGATCGCATTTTTGTGCAATTGAATAGGGAATGGATTACATTGTAAGTACGGAAAATCAAATATTTGGGTTACGAAATACCCGAAAGATTGGGGGCTAGGAATAAAAAAAACAGTAAAATGCTTTTATATTAGAACCGACTAGCCGACATTTCCAAACTCTTTTATCTCATACCAAACATTTGCTTTGTAATATAATATATATTTTTAAACAATACATTTCACACTAATTCGCCTTTTAATAAAAAGGGAAGTGCTGCTGCTGATAAGGCAGACAATCTTGTATGTTGGTGGTAACTAAATATTCTTGATTTTACTCAGTACAGAAAATAATTGTTCACTGTGCAGCCACTCAAAGACATTTTATTCTAACTTCATCACATAGGCTAATGCATTTGGGCGCGTCAGTTTACCAGAAAAGGTATCGATAATATAATATGTACATATTACCCGTATACATTCGATTTAAGATCACAAAAATTAGTTGGCTTATTGAACTTTATTGAAATTCAACGCTCGAGGGTGTTTAAAAATTGAGTTTTGTTACAATGATAGCAATACAATCAAAAGGACAGAAAAATATGATAATAATACACAATTTTTGGATTCTGATTAGTTTTGTTGTAAATAGTACCTTTTCATATATTTATCCGTATAGTATATATTCGTTCATTACTTCATCTTGATGTTGAATACACTCATTGATTCATTTCGATGAAATTAAATAAAAATAGGTGCGGTTTTATCGCTCCACTTACACTGTATCGATTTCTATTATAGGCCGACACAGTACAGCCGTGTCGTCATTGGACAAGCAGGGAATCCAGAGGCCGCCTTCAACTGCATCACCAAAGTCACTGCCAAAAAATATGACAAGGAGTTCAAATGTTAAAAACGAAGAACAACGTACAAACAGAAGAACTCTATCAGACAGTAGAGAAAAGCGCGACGCACTTAGACGTAAAGAACTGCAATCCATACAGGGTCAAAGACCCAGATCATCTTCGGATCGCAGCGACTCAAGTGTCGATAAACGTATGAAAGGTCCTGCACTTCCACCAAAACCAGCACCGAAAGTACTACCTATCCCTGTCAATGTAAAAGAAGAAGATCTTTTCAAAGATGACGTAAATTTGTATGAAGAGATCCAACCACGTGATGAGGAAGAGAGAAATCACGTGCTACAAACCGACGCAATGGAAAAAGCGTGGGACGACATTCAAGAAATTTTAGAATCAATGGAAATTCCAGATTTTGGCGACGCACAACCGAAGTCAAAAACCCTTTCTACGAAAAGGTTCCCGGTCTCACAGCAATACAAACAATACGAACCTCCTCAATATGACAATTTTGCAGATTTAATGAGCAATCAGAATCTGCAAACTACTCCAGTTACAGCGAGAAAAATGGAGTCACCACTTTTACCAAAACAAAACCCACCATCTCCAAAACGAAAAAATAGTTTTGGTAGTTTGAGCAGTTCTAGCTACAGGTCAGAGCTTTCACACAAATATGATCAACAAAATACCACAAACATCACAGCTTTTAACTCACCCAATACTCAGAATCTACATGGAATGAAGCCACACGAAAATGCACAGGATAATTTATATGTAAATGACAAACAGTTCAGACAAGATGACTTAGATGAGATAATACCAAGCGATATAGACACCAGGTATTACGAAGGACCGCGAGAAAATAGAAATCAGGCACCGCCTCCTTTGCCTGCACCCAGAAAAAGCTTTGCGAAATCACAAAGTTCAGGCCAACTTGTTGGAAATCCAAAGAGTAAACTGCATGTTATGAGCAGAACAAATTCCGGACCTTCAATATTAATAGACGAGCGATACGAATTGCCTGCAAATAATATTCCGGAAAATAAACAGATGTATAGAAAGTCAAAATCTCTTGATGAAAAAGAAAAATCCGCATCCTCTCCAGACGGTTCGCTTCCACGTAGAATGAAGAGTAGAGAGAGTGACGGTGACAGTGGTATGTTTTCACAAAATGTCACAGATGAAGGTTTAGCAATGAAATCTGGTTCCCAATATAGTGATGAATCAATGCTCGACACAAGTGAATCTTTAAAAGGAAGCACCAAGTCCTTAGGTCGAATCGCTTCGCGTGAACGCAAAAAATCTCCTCTCAGATCAAAATTCAAATTTCGCGTGCGATCAAAATCCCAAGAACGATTTCAGAGTGATTCCGGATCAGTTGCACAACAATCTGGCAACAGTGATGTTGACGATGACGCGAAAGGTCGTCGACGCAAAGGGTCAAGACTATCACGCAGAATATCGAGAAAAACTGCGGAGAGAAGAGGGCGTTCTGCTGATCGCAGTAAGTCTGGAGATGAGGACGAATCTCGTGGTAGAAATCCTGTGAATTTTATCAGAAAACTGCTACGAAAATCGAGAGAACCAGCAGAAGAGATTTCAGCGCCAATGCAAGATTTTGACGTGGAAGCTCATGGTGAGATTTTGGTTTTAAAAGCATTCGATCACTCGACAAAAAATTCTTTTGCGATATAGTCAACCACTATTCCACTTTTTGATTACTACTTTTAATTTCAATTAATAAAATTGTATACATTAGGTTGAATGTATTATTTAATGTACGTTTTATGTTAAAATAAGAATCATCCACAAAAAAACAGCAATTTACAGTTTCACACTTTTGCATCTAAGTCTTAGTTTTCTGGGAATACGTTATTTGCTTGTCTTTCAGTATTGATTTGTGCAAAACACTTTAGTTTAAACGCTCAGTATGGGGAGCTAAGGTTTTTCAGCAAATTTGGTGATCATTATTTAAACTTGGAAGGGCATATTCAACTTTTGATCTACAAAATCTGAGCTCGATCTGTCCTGGCGCATGGTCAAATAATTGAAATATAAAATCAAGCACTCTGCCAGAAATAGTCCAAGTAAGAAATTGATGTCATTCTGTAATACGTTATGTCATTTAAATATCGTCAGCGCAATTTAATCCACACATGCCACTGAAATTGCATGTACTCGTCAAAAGTGTCTCTGAGGTGAGCTTAGCCAGACAAAAACCAAGGAGAATGTTTTAGCATTGCATGACGGCCTTGTTTACTATATGGGTGGCATCGTGAAAGCCGACAGCACGATTATATAAGTAGCAATATTATTTATTTTGTGTTGCTGTTCTTAATATTGTAGATTTAGAAATTTTATCATTTGTGCCAAGTTCAGACTAAACATAAAACAAATAATGCATATATATACAGAAATATTTCTCCTTATTTCGATTTTTAAGTTTTAAAGAAATTGAACTAAAAAATTACTATCTAATGACACAGCGTAAAATCACGTTTCTCCCAGAAATTCAATTGTTTGAAGTCATATATATTCTAGGTTAAAGGTAGAAAATATCTTCAACAACGAGTTTATTTTGTTCACTTTAGTTGCCAATCAGAACTTGTACGTCCAGTCACCCGTAGAGAAGGCCCCTTCGGTGACATCACAACCAGAAAGACATCAGAAACCATTGGACCCACCTCGGTTAGTATATGTTATGTTGCGATACATATGTGTCTCTCAAAGTTATGTAATGCGGTAGATATATAAGCCATCGTTTCCAAGTAATTTGGTAGAAAAGTAATAAAAAAAACAATCGATAAAATTCCAGTGAGAAACAGTTGATATCGCCGCCTTCTCGTCGAGCAAGAAAAATGCTACATTCAAGAAGAGCACGCGAATACGCAAGTTCATCTGACGAGGACGATAGTGACGTCATTACCAATAGAAGAGATGGGTATGATCAAAGAAATGCAAAACTTGGTAAATATTAGTATTATGACACCATAATTGAGTGGGCAAAATAATGATTCCAAGCATAATAAAGTTTAATAGAAGCAAAAATAAACTTTTAAATTTAAGGTGGACAACGTCCGGATCATCACAATTCTTTTCGAAACCAACGAAGAAATTCGCCTTCGACTTCAGATTCAGAAGAAGACTACAGACCATCATATGAGGTTTGAAACGTATATGATTGAGTATTTAGCCGACTACTTGATATCAGTTTATTCAAATGCATCAAACTCCGGTTATACATCATTTTTAATTGATCTAAAATGTAGATATTCTGTGATCATGTCTGAAAAAACAAAATATAAATAATATTTACAGAACAACAGAGGAGGAAATGGATTTGACGATTATTCCGGTAGAAGAAAAAGTGGAACAAGATATGATTATGAAAAAGATGACAAAGCGATGAGGTAGGGGCTTTCTTTTTAGTACTCCTTTATCTTTCGTTGTTCGGCCTTCAGCAAGCCCCGATTTCTGTACATTTTTATTCCTATTCCATGTTTTATAACCGTGCCTGTGTAGGGCATGTTTTATACATCTTAGAAAAAATGTAATTCATTTGTCATAACTCGCTATCTGTGCAAGTTATAAAAAGTCAATCAATATTAGCATTTGTAAAAATTAACAATAGTATCTAAATATTTACGGTTAACATTTCAATAAAAAATAATTCCGATAAATTCGAAGCATTCATTCTATCAATCCATTAAAAAACCACCCATTTTAGTACAGTACAACCTGTAAATAGACTTAGCATATAACATGGTATGTTTTTCGATCTGATGAAATATTTTTCTCTGCATTTTCCAGAGATAGGAACCAAAGAACTCGCATACAACATCCAAGAAGACGACATTCAGACAAAAGAAGAAATTACAATGACGGAACACAACAACCATCAAACAATGCATCACAACAACATGAAAAATACAGAACTCTCGTTTCTCTTAACGCACAAACCTTGAAAAAGGTATTAAATATTTTGCTTGTACACCATATTGGTATTGTCACAGTCAGCGATTTCTCATTGTATCAGGAAGTTTGCAATATCTATTGGTTTAACATCTAGTAAACGAATCTGTATGCTAAAGTGATCCTAAAATTGTAGACAAAACGATAGAGAAAATTTCAATTGGAAACAAATGAACTGAATGTTTTTTAACATTCGTGTTCATCCTCAATATTTTCATTATAATGATAATTTTAATTTAACTATGTTGTATATTTACTGTTGTTGCTTATTTATATTATTTATGAATGTCCTGCTCATAAAAAGTATGGCATTTTGATCCTGCAAATTATCATATCGAAATTGACAAATACGGTCCCAAATATTATTATTTTAAGCTTTGCGTTATACGCCACGGTAGAGCTAACTTTGAACTAAAAACAGCAAGAATGTGATGACACCGAATAGAATAAAAACAGCTGCGCTTCACTTTTGTATCAACTTTTGCAAATTCAAAATAACTGTAAACTTACACTTTGGTGAATAGAAACAAGCAATTTTGAGATAAAATGACATCCGCCAATAATGAAATTTGAGCCGGCCAAGCCTTAAAAAATTTACCATAATTTTAATGGAATCCAAAAATTTTGTTACCTCTGCAGTATTCAAATGTATGCTATTTACACAAATAGAGGCCGAAACTGACTTTGGCCCAAACTGCGCATTTCATGAGCATTCACTCACACATAGACTTCGTGTTTTCGTTGTGAAATGTTCATGAAATTTTCTGACAGACAAGGTTTGCAATAGTATTGCCATTCTGCTATAGGATTGGCAAAAATACAAATTATATTATCTAAAACGTAAAATAGAGCTTACTTCGTCTTTTCAACAGACATTACTATTATTTTAAACTGAATTCTATATTTCGCTCATGTTTGGTTAAGCAAAACCATGGGATTTGATTTCCGGTTGAATGGTGTACCTCGTATTCCCTACCAGACAGTGTTACATTCCACCGTAAGTTTCGGCTCAAAAATATCAAGCGTTAAAAGGGGCTCTGGGTTCCGAATACGTCACAATCCACGTCAAAATACGTCGCTATATGACATTACTATACACTTTTCTCACGCTCGCGAGTAAATAACTCCGAGACTATTTCACTATACACCAACAAAGAACGAAAAACATAATTGACTATTTATCAAAAAATACTTTTATGTTGTGTTTAATTAGACACAGTTAGACTTTAATAAGAAGCATTAAAATAGACATAATTTATGAACACTCATCTTATTGTTACAGTTCTGAATGTATGTGGTAGTTTATATCAACTTCTGCTCAACATATTTCAATCTGTTATTTCTAACAAATGATGAGTGATGAACAAGTTACTGAGATAACCAATAAGCTATTACCACTTGTATACTACAATTTTGGCAAACACTAACGGCCTAGCAAATATGTCTGTATTTTCAGTATAGTTTATTGTGACAAAAGACTATGGTATTTTGTTTTTCTTGAAGAAATTCAATTGCATATACAGAGGCTAACTCCTTCAAATTTGCTAATTGTTCCGAAACGAATGATAGGCTGGTAAATTAGATGAAATGTATGGATTATGAAATTTTTTTAGTGTATCCTCAATAATTCACCCAGAATACTTACAGGTATTTCTTCTGTCATATTATATTTAACTTGCAAATACAAATTATCATTTAATCGCATAAACCACAGTGTTCAAAATATTATTAGTTTGCTTTAATATTATAACATTATTAAAGATTACAGAAAAATGGTTGACGGAGTGGAGAAATCAGTTACCCGTTGGTGGATTCTTGATTACGTCATGGTCTGACGTAGTTTTGGCCAGCAAAAGACCTCAATGCATTTTGGGAAAAACTGTATTATATGTTGCTCATTTTTCTACCAATCCAGATCATAAGCTAGCTTGCCAGGTATATAGAGTTTTTCTTGCATTCTATTTTATATCTCATTTGTCTCATTACATGCGCGGTAAATATAGACAAAGGCACATTGAGAAGTTAGAATTCGTTAAGTGAGTATTACATATGGACTATTGAAGAAAACATATTTTTCTGTACGTGTAAGTTCGGTTTTCTCTTCATTTTCGTTTTAAATATTTCAACATTACTATTTTAATCTACCCATAGAAAACACATAATACGTAATAACCCATTCTACATGATGGTAGCAAAAGAAAATTACAATAACGAAAAGATGGCTATGTTTTGAAGATTTAGATGAAGGTTGTTTGAGGATGCATATTTGCTCTTACTTGCATTTACAACAACACGACGACGATTTCCCCATCTGTATTTGTCTAAAGAATTCATGTATATTAATCTTTGTCCTCGTTTGGCATATTTAAGCATCTCAATTACAGCTATCGTGCAAAAATTTATATATTTCAATCAAACCCGTTAAACACCTCAAAAGAAAGGTTTTCATAAGGTTGAGTTGGTGACTTATTATGTTTGTCAAGTCAAAAGTAACTTCTCTGACCCATGATTTTTTAAGTGCAACCAAACTAATAACATTTCTTTAGAAACAAAGATATGCATTTATAATCCATTGTTACAATTGTTACAATGTGTTGAGCAAAATTCAATCCTATTTCTAAAATAATTGTAGTTTTTTTTTCTATCCATGCCCTCTGCTGACGGGACAAAATTATTGTCAATATTTAGACGTGCACATAAAACTAGTGATATGAAGTTATATCTGCACATGGTCCTTTCTTCATATGAAGATTTTAATGAAAGGTCATTCACAGAATAATGAGAATTTGTTCCCTAATTTTAGATGTTTGATCAAAAAGATATCAACTCTCGCCTCATACGTCAACTCGAAAACTGCTCTACTTTGACGGCGCACCCGAATCTATGCAGCGTTTGCAGCCATTTCCCTTGTCAAGTGCCTGGTTCGCTGATCAACCCTGCTTATGGAGATAGACCCGTGAAAGCCTTGTGCGTTGTATTGGCAAACGTACCAGCTATGTCACTAGCTGAATATCTTCAGAGATTGGGAGAAGAAAAAGAACCCAAACAAGTTCACAAGTGAGTTAATGTGTCACTCTCACGTTTTTTCAACAACATTTTAACGTATGCATTTCTGTGTTTATAAGTGACTAATTGATTCCAAAATAGAAACAATGGCGTCATCAAAGTGAAGTGAGGGCACGCACTTCTCAAATGTGAGAAAATAGTTATCTTGAGTGCCAAATACCAAATTAATAGAGATAGGGAATTTATTGTAGAGTCCCAAGTCACAAAGAATTCAAATCAACCATGCAGTTTAAAAACAGCATTTATCCTAACATACTGCGAAATAAGGTTTACTCGGCAGTAGGCAAGCTAGTAATCCTACTTCCAACCATTTCAAAACTAAGTAAGAACCTCGGGTAACGCATATTTAGTCTGCGGTGTACACTTGATAAGATTTTTTAGTTTATAGTTAACAGTTTATAGTTATAGTGATTAGGCGTCGCCTCGAATGGAATCGAACTTTTTGATGTCAATATTTCGCAACCATTGAAAAAGACAATTCCACCATAACAATGGTGCCGTCAAAATTAACATTGTTTTATATACTAACAATTAGGAATTGTATTTCAATTTATTGTTAAGATGATGGCCTTCTTTTTTAATCTTGAAAGCGAATCCCTTTTGGTAGCATACGCGATTCAAACACAATGTTGAACATCATTTCAGTAAAATATTTTGCAATAATACCAAACATGAGACGCCAAAATTAGATAATATATAATAAATATTAAATTACGCTTTGTGAAAACCAAAATATTATATTTCACAGGCAAATCCTGCTGATGTTACTTCAGCTGCTTCAGGCGATGGACAATCTATCTTCTTCCGGATTCAGTATTTCATGCATAAAACCAGACCATCTTGTGGTAACCCAGGAAAGAGGACTATTACAGATTCTTCCTCATATGGATTGCGCGGACGAAAACTCTACGGAGAACGATGAGGGCTTTCGAAGGTTACCAATCATGCAACAAATAGCAAAGTTAGTATCGTGGATGCTCCAAATCGGTACAGACATACATAATTCCAGATCACAAAAACCTGCGGCCGCATCTCCGCACCTTTTTGCTCTTAAAAAGATTGTATATATACTCACTGAACAACCACAAAATCTGGACAGTCGTGCAATACAAAGCATCGCCCAATGTGCTTTATGGGGTCCTATGACGTCAGAAGAATTGGATCTGGGTATGAAAAATACGTACGAGGCACTTGAAATGTGGGTCGACATGAAACAAGCAAAACTTGTTAACAGTATTGCTGTTTTATTTTCTGGGAAAAGCAACTCGGTGCCGATATATATGTTTTACAAACATCAATATTTTTCACAAATCAATCCCGAAAGTTTGTTTCAGAATTTGAGAACATTGCAGCGAATTTAGTTAAAAAATAAGACTGAAAATGGCACACTAACATTTGCAATAATGTATTGTGAAATCTTGAACAGAGCTAACATAATTTACAAAATTTGATAAAAGTGTTACCATTTGAATTATGACAAGGTGGATAAGAAAAAATAACAAAATTAGACATTTTCATTGAATATGCAAAAACTCTTAATACCAGACTATATATTTGTTTGTTTTATATTGCTTATGTTAAATTGAGTTTATATGATAAAAGGAGCAGTTGCAGTTCTACGAGGTGATAGTTACAATCATACCTCTGTCAATTTATAAAAATATTATTACTTTTTTACGGTTTCAGGGAATTGTAACATATACTCATTTTCCACAAATCGTTTTGAAAATGACTACAAGCAAGTAATGTCAACTATACCTTTTTATTATTTGCTTGACAATCATACATTCATGCATGTTTGTCTTAACGAGCCATATTACATATTTTTGCCTTTCTATGTATTTTGCTCTGGGAAGGTCCAGTTTCAACAATATGGCTGTGTAATGTGATATCACAGTATTTTATATTCCGCCCACAAAATGAGCCGTTTGGGACCTTGTTTCGAGTGTACTCTTGTTATCTGTATTATTACATAATTTCCGTTGTCAACATTATTGCTTTATTTTATCAGTTTCATATATATTATAATGCAAATGTGTGAAGATGTATCTTCGTGAATGGCAATATATTGCATCTATTGGCCAATTTTCAAGACTTTTTCAATAAGAGATAATATAATTGATGGGATTGGCAGTAATGACTTGTTAGATTATTCATATAATTCCCCGCAATTGAATAAAAGAATATACAGTCATTTCAAACCGACCTTTTTGGAATCTTAAGTTATGAAATTCAAGCTTGATTAATTGTTAGGTCAGCGATACTCAGTCGAAATATATAGAGAAAAATCACGTCAGCAGTGGAAATGACTTAACTTAAAAATTGGCGTTCTGTTTGGAAATATGCATGATCTCAACATAATAGGAAAATGCAAAACAAAATAAAAAGTTCTCAATAAAACTGCAGGATGTATTAAATGATATACTTGTTGCAAAACCTAAATAGAGCTAAACTGTGAATACTAATTGAGTTATCACAATTTTTCGCGCCACGTTTGTACGACTTTAAACTGCCGTAGAGAGTTGAACTTATGCCATATTCGCACAATAAAGGTTGTTCTTATGGATCATTTCAATAAAATAATCTTTTACGCTTGTGCGAATCGCTGCCAACATTTGTTATCACTTTGCCATATGTCGTCGAGGGCAGATGTGTCTGGCGTACTTTAGCACCTACTAAAAATAAACGTCGATCATAATGAGCTAATCAAATCATTATACCAGAGTCTTTAGTGGAGGAAAGTTATTGACCGATTGTCATTCCGTTGGGAGTTGTTGGAACCGCAGATATCTATTAGTCGCAGTTCAAATAGTTCAAGCCGGCATATTTGGTGTGCGAGTGGAAATTTATTTAAGCTGAATAGTTGGAACGACTGAAGGAATCATAATGGTAAATAATATTTTGTTATGATATTTTTTCAATTGTGGCTAGCGGTATTTTTCCTATGTTGGTCTCTCCTATACAGAACTCGGAAAAAATTGCTTTTAGTTAGTGGAAATTGGGTTTGTGTGGGTGTGTAGATATGATTAGGCAAGAGACTTATTTGTTTGCGCATATTTCCGCAGAATAAAGGTGTAAGACTAATTAATTTAACATTTCAACATATCTTTTAGCTTATGGATTTAGTACAATTCATTCTGAATTCTCGCGCAGAAGTTATTAAAACGACATATGGTTCAAAAGCCTAATTTGCTCGAGCAAAATTTCAAAGATTGCCTTTCACATACCGGTTTCTGTTGAAGCTGATAAATTTAAAGCAATGGCGTTTTTACTCTACCTAAATGTTCGTTTTAATAGGATTTTATTATTGCATCAATTACTATTTTATTTGGTGTTTCAACTCAATTGACTTTTATTCATCTATAAAAATATATCTTTAGTCGATGACAGTAGAAGAAGCTAGAACTTCTCTCACGAAGGAACAAATCAATGGTAAGTTGACAAAATTCTTTTACGGTGAAATCCTTCCCCATAGAAACTCATTTGCGCATGACAAGGAAAAAATGAAATTTGAATGTTGAACATATTTTGTCTTTGAATAATTGTCTTTGACAATTTTGTATATTAGTTAATAATAAATCATGAAAAAATGATTCACATAAATTTTTCTTTCAACTTCTGCTATTTCTAACCCTTCAATTGCATTCATATTTTCTGAATAAGATAATGGAAGCGACAACGATGGATCAATTATCATACAACTCTATCGAAGATTACCAATCTTTTGATAACATCAAATATTTTACTTTGTGTATTACAGAATTCAAGCAAGCTTTTGACATCTTTGATCAAGACGGTGGCGGCGACATCAGCACAAAAGAATTAGGAAGAGTCATGAAACTGTTAGGACAAACTCCATCTAAAGATGAACTAGACAAAATTATCGAAGAAGTTGACGTCGATGGTGAGCTTTCTTTCGTGTTTTCAAACAATTTCTGTCAACCATGGTCAATAATTTTACACATTTGAGAATAACTATTGAATAGTTGAATAGTTGGTGATAATTATCAAATAGATTCCAATATTTTTACTCGTATATATTCAGGATTAAACAATATCATTTTAATATTATTTCAGGAAGTGGTACCATTGATTTTGATGAATTTTTGATTATGATGGTTATGCAAATTGCCGAAGAAGGAAAGAATTTGGGCGAGGAAGAATTAAAAGATATTTTTAGACTCTTTGATGTGTAAGAAAATCTGCATGTAATAAATTTTATATCCTGAATGTCTACTGTTTAAATTTGATTGGTCAATCATACATTTCTAACCATCATAATTTATTTAGCTGAAAACTGAAAAATAACATAATATCTTTCGAAACCAAAAATAATAATATTTTTTTTTCTAATGAATACATACAAATATATTGAATATAGTCATTCTTATAATTATTTGCAAATAGAAATTCTTCATTTGTATTGTATTTATCACCTAAACTTTTTTCATTCTGCTACGGCTTTCAGTTCACTTTCAACGTAGGAAATTTTATTCACTTGAATTCATTTTATTGCTTTTGCAATTTAGTAACGGTGACAACTTTATTGATTGGCCCGAGTTGAAAAATGCTTTGATGTCATTAAATGTTGATCCTAAAGTTGAAACATGGGAAGTGGATGAATTGTTCAGAGATGCTGACAAAAACGGTGATGGAAGCATCGATGTCGAAGGTAAGAATATAGTAAAGACGAAACTATCTGATACATCTTCATCTAGAAACTAAGAAAAGCCAATAAATAAGTATTTGCTTTCGTAAATTATAGTTAGTAACGTGCCAAAGGTAAGTTAGATGGCGCTGGTTCAGTTTTAAACAAATCAGAAAATAACATTTGTCTCCGTTGGGATATTTGGTGTTTTTCACCTTGTTTGTTCGCCAATGACATTTCTCATTATATTTTTTTCCTTCAACAGAATGGAGCATATGGATGGACGGAGTACGATAAATTGTAATAGTGAATACTTAGATTTACTAAATGAAAATTGCTAAATTATACTTGTTTATCTACCAAAATGTTCGAAATGTGGCACGCATGTGTTATTTGCAACCGCATTGGGTATCAAATTTTCCTTAGATTCTGATGATTTGTTTTATATTTGTGCCTGACCCCAGCGTGTTAAAATGATGATTGCTCTATAAAAATAATATCTTTGAATTTTCTACATTATCTTCCGTACGACTTTGAAGTTATAATTATATTGTGGTACATATCGGAGTTATACTGCTTTGGTTGATGAAAAAATTGGGGAATATATACCCGATGAAATTTTATTTAGTGTCCTTTGTTTGTCACTTGTCCGAAAATCCTATGTAATAAATTTGAAAACAGAAAATTGAATCAAACATTTTTCGTAAAGTGGGATTGTTGGGAGACTGCAAGCGAAGTGAACGAAGGGCTTTTGTGTGTGTTTACAACGTAAAAAATCTTTTGGCCACATACTGTAAATTGCAGGAATCATATACATACACAATCCATACAAATCAAATCAGTGAGAAAGTACAAAGTGGCTCCAAAACGGAACCCAAGTCATTTTAGACATATTTTAGAGACAACATAATCTTTGTGCTAAGCTTGATGAAACTTAGACTGAGAGTTTTGGGTACAATAATATACCCAAACAGAAGTTCGGGTGTTGAGTAAATTCTCTTCATTTTCTTGGGAAGTGGGCATATTGGGAAATTTATAGGTTCTGTGTTTTGTGTAAACCTATTGTAAATACAGAAAGTTGGAAATATGGTTGGAACTATAATGAACATCAAGATCCCTCAAGCAGATTTGAGAGCTTATTTTTTCAATCCCTTAAGACTAGCTTGGTTTTCTATTTTGCTAAAAGATAGTCACAAGATACGCGTAATTATGTAAAACTCGGTTTTAGGTAACTGCCTAACAATTCTCACTGAAAAAATAAAATTTTCAATGGCATTTGTTTATCTAGACCAGGAGTGGCCAACCAGCCAGAGACCAAGAGTCGCGTTTCCCACTTTATTAACGCGAAGAGCCACATTATAAACAAGAACACACATGAACATCAGATATACTTTCAGCTCTGTTAGAATGCTAGTTTATTGTAAATGTAACTAACCAACATCATTATGGCAGAATTTACAAGCCATTTATTGTTTAGATTGCTATTTGGTGGGATTGATTTCATGTGTTTACTGTAGAAAACACAGATTCGCAGACGTATGTTGACCTAAACATTGACAATATCTTAAGCGCAGCTCGTTTGACATTGGGGTATTTGTTCATTGGCATGCTTTTTCATAACCTAATGGCCCCTTCTCTCAAAGCTTATTTCAGTTGGTCTTCCTCATAAAGGTGGACCATCTTCAACTCAGTTGCAGCCTCCTCTGAGACTAGAGAGACTTTCAAACCATTCGTTTCAGTAGTCGATGACTTAATCTGTGACATTTGTGTGCACTTATATTACTTTACTCAGTGTTAAACTGCACTTTTGTCGCCGAACTTCGTTTTCGATACGATTACGACATCCGTTGTAGTGCAGTAAACGCGTCTCACAACAATGAATTTAATTGTGACGCAATAATGGAAGATTGTAAGTAAATTGAATGAAGACGTTCACGTATCTGCTTCGACGTCAATCAATCAATCAATTTCAT
The DNA here is from genome assembly GCF_964204865.1 of Styela clava. Taxonomy (NCBI): domain Eukaryota; kingdom Metazoa; phylum Chordata; class Ascidiacea; order Stolidobranchia; family Styelidae; genus Styela; species Styela clava. Next base: position 7,097,486 of record NC_135263.1, read on the forward strand.
TTTGGTCCCTTTGGTATAAAATAAAATAACAACAAACGAACAAACAAAACGCAGAGGACCTGGAGGACGAGCATAACTTAAAGACAAAGTTAAAAACGCGTCCATCCACCAAAGACAGTCAAATAACACAATAAAATAAAAATACACGATACTAGGGTTGGATTATCGGTTAACCGAGAGTTATTTTGCAATCTGATATCCGGATATTCTTGTGACGGTTAACCGGATAATAGAGCAGTATATATAATATAGCATATAATACCAACTTTTATTCACCTCCTTAGGCGCATTGCTACTTTTGTTAGTTACATTGTTACATAATTTTGTTTGCTACGTTGCTGTATGTTGTTTATTTTGCAGTATAGATGCAGTTACTGGTTTGTGACTGATCAATACTGATTACTAGGGATGTCCAGGCATTTCGTTTAGAGTTGTATTCAAATTTCGGTTGATCTTGTAAAGTGTTCAAAACTTGAGACAGCTGCCGCTCGAATTTTTTTGTTACGTCGGTAGTTCAAAATAAATATGTAAAATATACTTATATAATAAATACTTCGCGACTATTTGTGAAGCAGTCACTGCGATCATGACACTCGCTGATAATACCGCCTACTTTTTCAGTTTATAATTATTTTTTCATTGCGCAAAATATTCAATTTGTAGCCGATTCGAGCATTTTAAAATGTCTTTCCATGATAACTGTGTTCAACGTATCTCACGTTTGCATCGACTTACGTTAAAATAAAAGCATTTCTACTCTAGATATGAAAATACGTGGTAAGCTGCACTGATAAATCCAGTCTTAATTCGTATTTTTGCGATATTGCGAATTTATCAAATTTGAGCTATTATTGCAGTTCCAATGAGTATAATTTATTTAGTACAATAAATGCAGATATTAATATATCAACATATTCGGGAGAAAATTCGAGTGCGGTCTCGTCGGTATATAATGCCGATAATTGTTTTATTTCGCCCGAAACTGAAATCGCCGTACTATGTTATCTATATCGTCGTATTTATTTATCGTTAAAAAAGTAAATCTGAAACACACATTTTTGACTGAAGATAAGCCGCAAATCAGTGGTTCTAAACCTGTGGTACGCGTACCACTAGTGGTACGCGGAAGTTGATCAAGGGTACACGAGCAGCTTTGAATTATTGCAACAATTAACTTTTGAGTTGGCCAAAAAATGCCGACAACTCTTTATCTTCCATACTGATTGTATTCGCTGAACGGCCTTTATGAATGCCCCCCCCCCCCCCGTGCATCAATTTTCTTGTTTACTTCCGTAACCAGCAACAATCAGAAAACATTGCCTCATTTTGTAGTTCTGCGTGTTATTTGTCAGTTTTCAGTTGCGTTTCAATAAAATAGTGAATTAAATATCTTAATTGTCATTATGTCTTCAAAGGAGCATTAATTTAGTTGCTGCAATCAAAATGAGTCTCGCAAATGCTGCGATAGACTAATCTAAACTATCAGTGCCTGTAAGCGGCACATGGTTGATTAATTTTAATAAAAATGATGGTTTTCAAACACGTAAACCAGCTTATAAGCGCCAACACATCAAAACACCCTCAAAATAAGTAATTTTTTTTTTACAATAGTAAAGTATAGGAAGAATTTTTCTGGGGTCAAGGGCAGGAGAAACGTCTTATGAGTCAGTCCAGTCTTTATAAATCGCCCTCGCCTGCTATTGTCCACGAACGAATTGAGATGGGCATGTATTCGTCCGTCTTGCGAATTAGGTCACTGAGCCACATTATAAAATACTCCCATAGCGCGTGTCTTGTGCCATTGTTCGCCGCGCAAAAAAATGGCTATTCCAATGGTACGCGGCCAGAGTAAAAAACAGTAAAGTGTTACGCGGTCAGTAAAAGGTTGAGAACCACTGCGGTAAATGCTAACGAAAATACCACGACTCTTGATTTATGAGCCAGTGATAAATTGAACAAAAACGCTATTTTTAGCGTTGTTGAATCGCCAAAATTACGTAATAATCGTATTTACTGAATTTGCAACAAGGGTTACTTTTCACGGGATGTAACTTTTCACGGGATGTAACTTCTCATCAAATTAAAACTGGCATAATGCCGATGTTAATTCCCAAAATAATCACGCGACGCGGATGAAAACAGTCGGCGATGCTAACAAAATTAGTGACTTATTAGTGAGTATCTTTGTCATTAAAAATTCACGGTCTTTGTCCCTCCTGTATTATACTGGTTCCTTCTCACCAAAATAAAATGTGTCCTCCGGTGGGTTATCTGGGATGTTTGTTTGTGGTTTTGTGACTGCGGGATGGGGATTTGTTGGATGTTTTGGAAGATATTTTGAATTTGGATAATTATTTCATAGACTATCGGTACGCTACACACACAATGTAAAAGAATAATGCACGACGAATAATAATATGTTTAATCGAAACAACAATTGTAATAATATCGATGTTACCAGTATTAGCTATCTATTAATTGATGTAATCTGGACTACATTTTAGCAATATTTTGGCATGTCTTTGGTGAATGAAAAGGTCTAGTCCACCTCTTCATGCAATCAACTTTGATTGGGCAATTCGGCACTTAACTCCAATTGTAATAAGCTTGGCGAAATCATTTTTTTCCTTATATTAAATACTGTTCACTCTTGTTCGGGATTTTTTACAAAATTATTAAAACGGTGTGGCAAACAATTCTTGTTATTTATTACACTTCTTATCTTTTATTCTAATTTTTTTTTATGTGATTATTTTTTTTTACCATATAATTTATCTAACGCTTCTCTCTTTTTTCTAATTTTATTAATGCCTTTTGGTTGTGTGTGTGTGTGTGCGAGTGTGAATGATTTGATTCAGTAGTTTAAGGTGAGTGAACACGTACCACTTCTTTTTGGCTATACCTTCCATCTTATATTCTGTACGTTTTAAACCTTATTCAAGGTTTTGTTTACTCTCCTGATTTCATGATCAATTTTTATTTATTTGTTTCTATCAACCGTTTTATCGCGTTTCTGGTGATTATGGAGTAGAAATAAACTTATCTTATCTTGTGTCCCCCCCCCCCCCTAAAATAACCATGGCGAAAAGAGCCGCATAAAACCGGCGCAAGGGCCACATGCTGAGTATCCTCATTTGTGGCGTGAGAGGCTCGATGCAATCAAACTACACAACAGAAAAACATTAATTAATAAATAAATTTATTATTTCATGTTAATCGCGGTCTCGGTCGTAACAAATGGTTAAATGCGTATTACCTAAACTGGAATCTATTTAGTTGAGACTCAAATATTCTGGCTCAGTTGTTCATGATTTTAAAGAATACATATCCGCAGGTGTATATACTGTATTGCTGAATATCAAAAATGTATAAGTCGAATCCCTTTGACGAATACTGTGAAATAGCTCTCGTTCGATAAGCTCCCCATGCCAAACCGTTTGATCTATTCGTTCGTTAAATTTATACAAAGTTATACATTTTGTTATCAGTTACCCATATTTGGGAGAATAAATGTTCAAAGTTCCCCAAATTATATAATTTTTGCTAGTTTATACGGACGACTGAGCCTAGGCTGTCGGATAAATGTATTCAAACGCATCTCCAATAGCAACAATGAACTAAATTTGCTCTGTTAACAATAGTTTGTGTACGTGATAATTCATCAAAATCTATTTTATAAAAAATTAAATGCATCAATTTTTAATATTGCAACTATATATCACAAAATCACCTCTCTAAAACGTATGAAATATTACGCGGATGAATACACGTTGCTATCCGTTCGTAGCAACGACGAAAGGCGGAAAAGTCCATAACAACTGGCCGTGGAAACCGAGTGGCATCATCCGTGGCGGTCGCTAGTGGTTTCGTGGTATTTTTTCATCTGTTTTTGCTGCTGAAGTCGATAGCTTTATAGATCAGTCGTATGAGATCGTACTTAGTTAGAGTTCGTATATTAAACACATTTCGCCGTTAGTCATGTTTAAAAATACATTTCAAAGTGGATTTTTGTCAATTTTGTACAGTATTGGAAGTAAACCATTACAAATTTGGGACAAAAAGGTAAGTTTAATACTTTCCAGTGACTGTGCATAATATATATATATACTACTTGTTTGACTGAAAAGCAGAATATTCATCTGATATTAAGGCATCATAGCGATTGAGCCATTGTCATTATCTGTCTCTCTGTTTCGTTGTCTGGTTGTAGGTTTAGATATCTCTATATTCTTTTAGGGCACTGTCATGTCAGCATGTGTTATTACGGTATGTTTTATGGGAGGTTACAATTCAGTCAGAAAGTGCATGTGACTTTGTGTTTTCTGCAAGCAGTACAGTATTTTCTATCTTTTAAATCTGTAAACTCACAAAAACAATTAACATTGTTCCTGTAGTTTCTATTTATTCCTATATTGTCTTAGTTTTTCACTACATTGCTCAAATAACATTCTGAAATAGTGAAATTTTCTTGTAACACACTGCAATCACTCGCTACAGGATATCTGCTTCAATAATTGTCTTATACCTGAATACTATGTTAATCAGCTTTATGAATATCATAATACAGTACTGTAATACCAATGTTTATCTGGAATCCACAGTTAATACATTCAGACATTACATATAAAGTCTGGGGGCTAGCAAAGTACACCTTAAATGCTTATATAAGGCCACACAAAAATGTGATGTGAAAATACTGCCCAAATTATGATTTTTTCTAAAAAATAAGTCTGTCTCGCGTGGAACGTTATCGGTACCTTATGTGACATGTCCCAGTTAGTTGAAAATTGAGTGGGTTTAGTTTAAGTTAACATGTCTTTCAGTAATTTTATTCTGTGCCAGAGAGACTTTTTTTCAAAAAACCACGAAAATTTCACATCTTATTTTTGTTTTGCATTATTCAAGCAGTTTCGGCACTCATTTCACATCACAGCTTCAGATGTTGTTTGATGGTATTTTGAGGAGTTTACTTCTTCACCCCAAGTCTTGAGGGTTGTAAATTCGTAAAACCCATTTATTTGGGTCATTGTTATCTTCTGTATTCATCATTAAGCAGCTATGCATTGCTTCTTTTGAAACGTTGCATGGCGACCTTTATCTGCACGGGGCTCAACTTTGATGAAATTGACAATAATGAAAAACAACATTTGTGTTAGTTTGCAGCAAAGTTCTTGAGCCACTTAAAATTATAAACAAAGTTGTTATTTATGTCAGGATGCCACAGCTTAAGTGAAATATTGCATCTGGCTAAATATATAATAATCAGGAATCAGGATAAACCATTTCTTAGCAGGGATTCTCAATTTTTTTAACTTTCAAATTTTACAATTTTTCACATCAACTTCAAATTGTTTCTAGTATTTATATTATGATGTCATAATGTTAAGTCTAACCAATTGCTAATTAAATTACTATTTGTAGCTCGATTGTACAGGATAAATTCATAGTACATATTGTAAGGTATTATTATAGTTTTTAAACACATATGCATATTTCACATGTTTAGTCATTGAAAAAAAAACTCAATAGTTCAAAGTAAGGCAATGTTTACAAAGGTTGGCAAACCAATTTTCATTCATATATGGGAAATCACAAAATAATTATTTTTGATTAGCACTATGGCAAGACTTTGATTGTCAGTCCGTTACCCTAATCCTAATCTTCAGATCTTTCATACTGACAGAATATTTCAACCGACCCGTGATTATTATCATTATACAATACTGATCTTCCTTTTCAATCTACATTCAGGTTCGAAATGGCCACATTAAGAGAATCACAGACAATGATATTCAGTCATTGGTTTTAGAAATTGAAGGAACAAATGTCAGCACCACATTTATCACATGTCCTGCAGATTGTAACAAAACACTCGGAATTAAGTTACCGTTTCTTGTTATGATTATTAAGAATCTGAAAAAATATTTCACATTTGAGGTTCAGGTAGGTAACCAATAGTTTTTTATAATTGTTAGGGAATAAAATCTTTTAGGTTGTTTATTTTGGTAAAATTCAATAAAGTGTTACTAAAGTGGCAAAAGTGTTTCTGTCTGTTGTTATGTTAATAGTTTGCTAAAATTCTCTCTTTGTAGAGTTAATAGTAGCAATCAAATGTTTTTCTTTAAACAAAGTTCAAAAAAATTATAATATATGTTAATATGTGTATTCATTTTAAATATATCCCAAAATGATGTTTAATTAATAAATGAGATTTTCCTCATTCATAAATGATTGTTTTAAATTTAATATCACAGTTGATAGAGATATGTGCACAAATACCTCTCCATCGCTTTTATGCAAAACAGCCTTGGTTAACCAAAAGTGGATTTTATCCTAATGGGCAAACATTAATTTTAACATCAGGTCTTAGATGACAAAAATGTACGACGGAGGTTCAGAGCTTCTAATTACCAAAGTACAACACGAGTGAAGCCATTCATTTGCACAATGCCTATGAGACTAGATGATGGTTGGAATCAGATTCAATTTAATTTATCTGATTTCACACGGAGAGCATATGGAACAAACTACATCGAAACACTACGAGTACAGGTCGGTAATGTTATACAAGTCTTTTGAATCAGTGGTTCTCAAACTGTGAGAGATACTCAGATGTGTTACAGAGCTTTTTGAATTAATAGGAAAGCAATTGTTATTAGTTTATTTAATTTTTCTTTATTCATCTAAAGTATGGACTTATTTACTTTTAAAAACAACTACATCGATTGCACAATAATTTACAGTATGAATAATCTAACAAATTTGTTTGTAATGAGCATGCCCTGAATTTTTTTGTGGTCGCAGACTGAAAAGTTTGTTCTTGTGGTGAACGTAAACTGTATCACCTTTATTTAGTTTGCTTCACAGCTCTGTGGATTTGGATTAGTTAGTATGTCTAGTCCCTGTTATGAAATGAAGGCCTTATTTATGCGTAATCATACATTCAGGCAGGATTTTTTTAATTTCATTTCAAAAATTACAATTGAGTAGTATCATCTATATTTTTGTTCATTCATGCTACATTCAGATCTGATTTGTTACTACACCCTTTCGTTGTTTGCAAACACTTAGAACAAGAGTTAGCTTGTAAAATTGTTTGAATATTGTGAGACTTACAATTACTTGTTTTGTTCAGATTCATGCAAACTGCAGGATAAGAAGAGTATATTTTTCAGACAGATTATATTCAGAAGATGAATTACCAGCAGAATTTAAACTCTATCTGCCTGTGCAAAACAAAGCAAAGGTAGATATTTTTAAATATTTGTAATACGTTTATCATGATATCATTTTTTTTACTTTGTTTGCTGTTGCAGCAAATAATTTATCTCTCCATAGTTCCTGAAATTATGAGATTATTAAAGATGCATGTAAAGATGCACAAGTAAAATTTATCAATGTAATATATCCTGATGTCGTATAGCTCTAATTATGACCAGGATGAATCTCGAGTGTACTGCATCTTATCTTATCATTAGAATATATTAATTACCATATGTTACTTTTTCAGGTCTGAAAGATTCCTCAACTTGATGATTTTTTATTATTATTCGTTATTTTCAAACTATTTTTTGCATCTTCTAAATATACTGAAGATATTATTGGAAACTAATTTTTATTATTATTGGTTTTGCTACACACCCATCATTTGGGAATATTAAATTCAACAAGAAACAACATGGTTACAGGTCAAATCACATTTTCTGTGTATTGAAATATAATATTGATGATTTATATTTGAACAATAATCAGAAGTACGCTTTGTACGCTATAAATGTTTTTATGGACAAAATAAATCCATAAGACATCCCTGAGCATTTCGGATTAACTATTAATAATGATATGTATGCACGCCTGGGGCGGATATTCTGTGTAGCACATTTAGTATATTACTATACCTTACTGTATGTATATCGTTGTCTGTAAAATGCACATGTTACTTTGTTGTATGCCTGTTTCCTTGTTTTTCATAAAAAAGTCGTTGGCTGCATACATGCACACGCAAGAAATAAATTCCAATACATGTATCTTAATGTTCAGTTATCCAGGTATGGGTTATGTCCAGAGGTGGGATTCAAATTTTTTGTCAGCCGGTTCCCTCACAAAAGTTATATTTTTTTTAGCCGGATCTGTTACAAACAGAACACTGACAGTAACCAGTAATGCCAACCGGTTCGCCGATCTCATGAAATTCCGCGAGATGGTTCTACAGAACCAGTGCGAACCGGCTGAATCCCGCTACTGGTTATGTCCCAAGAAGTTATAAACTGTTAAATTAAACTACAAAACACTGTCAACTGAGCCTTTATGCAAACAACTCATATATGCAGTTCACCCAACAAAACGGGCTTCTTCAAATTTTGATGGAAGCTTGGGATTCACTCTTTATCAAGTTTGAATGAATGAAAGCATTGTCCAAAAAGTGCCCAGATGCGTTATCAAGTCAATAAATTGACTAAGAACAAATCGACCAATCAATCATTTATATTTATAAAAGGTGTATACATCAACAAAACTTGCAGACTGATGAATCATCCGTGATGAAATCGAACTGACCGCAGCGATCAACAACCTCAATTAAATTTGCTTGTTTTAATCCATGACTTTAGAAACCTTACTTGAACCTTTAATATCCTATATATTCACGTAACCAATTTTCCTACCTCTGTATCATACCGTCCTAATTGATTTTAATTATAATTACCGGTACCTCATTGATTAATAATATTTAAAATAATTTGGACGTTAATTTGGTTTGATTAGTTTTGGCTTCTATCTGGTGAGGGAAGCAGGTCTAGCCCACCTCTTCATGCATCCAACTTGGCAATTCTGATTGGGTAATTTGGCATTAGGTGACTCCAAATATAATCAGCTTGACGATATCTTTTGAGGAATATTTTTTCTATCTACAGTACATAACTCCTTTTGACTAATTCGGTATCCAATTCGGCAATCCTCATACTATTATTAATTTGGTGTGGCAAAAGAATTTATTCATTTTTTTTTATTTGTTTGTATATTTTTCTTCTTACTGAGTAATTAATTTTATGTCTCGCTTTTTTTACTCTCGAGCTTATCATGTCTCGATGATTGTATGTTTGTGTGTGTGCGTGCGTGCGTTAATTAGTTTTAATATACTTGGGTGAGCGAACACGTACTACTTCAAATATGTAGCCTACGCTTTAAACTTTGCTTGAGGTTTCGTTTGCTTTCCCGACCCTATAATCAGTTTTATTTATTTTGTTTTTATCAATTGCTTTATCGTCCATTGCAGATTATGGAGTCGAAATAAACTTATACTTATTTGCTCCTTTGCCCCACAGCGTGACGTGTGACAATTGAGTATACCGTAAGTTTATTTCGACTCCACAATCAGCATAATAGACGATAAAATAATTGATAAAAACAAAATAAATAAAACTGATTATACAATCGGGAGAGAAAACAAAACCCCAAGTAAGGTTTAAATCCTACAGATTTTAGATGAAAAGGTATTGTTGAAAGAAGTAGTACCTGTTCGCTCACTTAAAAGTATTAAAACTAAATGATATACGCACGGACACAGGATAAGATCAGGAGAAAAAAAGGAAAAAATAAGGTTGCCACTAATATGAAGGTAATTAATTTTGTTCGCCTACTTTACATCAAGTTCTGTGAAGGGACTGAAGCCAATGCGCATGGGGTATATCCACTTGGCTAACACAGACAGTTCCCGACTCGTAATGGACCTTTACCCGAGCATCGACTTCCTTGTTTACTCCGTGACATTGGCCAATCAGCAAGATGCAAAATGTGACGTAACAATGCTCCCTTTTTGCATCCGCTCAGACACTTTTCTCACTCAGACAGATTTTTAAGCGTGGTCGTAAACATTACCTCGTTTTCGCGTTTTTGAACTCTATTCGTTAGTTTTCAGTTGTGTTTCGGAAACTTAAATATAAATCAGATAATTCAATGATCACTCTGTCTTCCTAGGAGTTTTAATTCAACTACAGTAATAAAAAATTAGTGTAGAAATAGCTGTGATAGACTAGGCTAAAATTCTTTACCTGTACTTTTAAAAAACAGATTGTTGTATGCGATTAATCCTAATGATGATTTGAAACATATACGCCATTTTACAGGCGCCAACTCGCATAAGCTCTCTTAAAATAGTCCCGAAAATTTTGCAATGGTAAAGTATAGAAAGAATTTTTCGGGGGTCAAAGGTCCATAGAACTAAATAAGCAGTGGTTCTTAACCTTTCTACCCTGGCGGACCGGTAAAATTAAATTAAATGTACTCGCGGACCGGCAAAAAAATGAAATGACCGGAACAGTAAAGAATAACATATATTTGAGTAATTTAATGCAATGTCGGACACTCAAAATGCTTCTATACCAAAATGAACACTTAAAAACATTTCACACAAAGATAAACTATCAAATAATGTGCAGGCCAAAAATTGAAATGGGTGAAACATAAAAAATACCATATATTTGCGTAATGAAATGCAGTGTTGAGCACCCATTATGCGTGAGAAAGGCACACATAAAAAACATGCACTTGCCAAATCATGTACAAACACAATTAACTCTGATGAGAATTTTGCTGGTGTTTCGTTTCCAATATAGGATTGCAAACGAGGTCTCAGAGAAGTTTCTGCAACACGTAGCTCTGCAGCGGCGTGCAGCCGATTTCTTTGCTTCGTTTTAATTAAAGCTAGTGATGAGGATGTTTTTTCGCAGAACGCATAAGTAACTGGTTGAAGATACGGACAACAGTTTGATTGATAGGTTACTTAGCTATGGGTATTCGAGTAAAATTGCGACAGTGATTCTTTTTTAAATCTGGACTGTGAAGTAGAATCACAATTTCAATCAAGCTTTTCTTTTTCATCGGGTTTATCATATTCATCCCTCTGCAGTTGATCGACGCCTCAAACGAAATGAATTTACATTACAATAACACAGGCACCAGGCTCAAAATCCTACTGTGTCTGTGTCACGGATTTTATTATCCGTATGTTTTAGTTTAGTTTGTCTTCTTAGATTTGCCTATATGCTTTTCGAGGACCCTTAATTTGGATATACTTCATCCGGATCCGGTTACTGTAAGACTCCGATCACTCTCAGGTCGTAAGAAAATGGATCTTCGTCCTATTCTTCGCTCGGCTGGGTTGGATGCCGGACGTGTTTCCCTGTGTCCTCTGTTTTGACTGTGAAGCTGCCTCATAATAAACGTAAATGTAAATTTACTGACGATATGAAGGCAAAACACCCGTGCTTCCGGAAAGGCAGGAAGGAATGGGGAGCAGAATGCTTAGTTTGCAAACCAGGAACATACATCTCGGTTTCGCGGACTCAAAATCACATATAAGTTCTGAAAGCAGTAAGGGAAGCTTCCCCATCTATTAAAGTGACAAATTATTTTGTCACAACAGAATGTAAAATAGAAGAAAATATACCATATACACCATAATATAAGTCTTTTGGTTACAAAATTGGTTAAACTTGCTCATTAAAATTTTGACAGGGATTTTGTATTTTCAGATGTGGTAACGTCTATAGCTAGGGGTCGGCAACCTTTTGAACTCAGCGTGCCATTTTATGAATAATGAGCACCTTCGCGTGCCAAACCTTTTTATGTTTTGGTTTGCATAGTCAACTGTCTGATTTGAATAGCAAACGTATGAAAAACAAATTTATTTTATAAGATAACGTGCATGGAAATTAGCTTACTACTATCTCTACCTTCGACCTGTCTTTGCACGACTTAGGACATAGGTATGAAGGTCAATCACGATTAGTTTTGTAGCCAGAAACAATGTGAACGCGACAATACTGAATAAGATAAAATTTATTCCATCATCTTGGTTAGGGCTACATGTAGCTCACGCTGAAATGATGAAAATTTTGACTTCCGTGAGGTACCCAGCCAGCCAAGCGCGCAGCCAGGATTTTCAAGGGAGGGGGGGGGGGGGGGGGTTCAAAATAGGAAATTTATATTTCATTCTGAAACAGACGCCGCGATTACGCGCTCATGAAGCCGACTTTTCATGGTATACCATAAAATATTCAATTCATGACAGCTACGAGAATCTATAAAATTTTCTTCTATATTGATATAATTGTGTCCAACGTAACTCGCGGTTCCGTCTTCTTGTGTCAAAATATATATAAACATTACTTGTCTAAAATACCGCTCAATTCTGTTAGCGTATAAAAATATGAGATAGACATGCGTGGTTGTATTTAGTGTGGATACTTTTTTGTGACCATATTCAAAATGACTTGCTTTATTATAATTTAATTGTCTTCAATTTCACCCGCGTTTGCGTCGACAATATGGATCCGTATTTTTGCCTTTTTGTTTTAGTACAATAAAAATTGATTGATTATACTAATTACTTATCTTAAATATCACCACGACTCGGGAAAAAGTCGCGTTTCTAACCTTATAATATGAATCGTATGATATTTACAAGAACATTTCCGACGGCAAGTAAAATAGAAAAATCCGCGCACAATTAACTGTGTTTCGATTCTAGTGGCGTTATGATTCTTAACGCCGCTTAAACTTACTGTATGTGTTCCATGACCCATAGGCATACGTGATTTTGTAATTTACATTTTTACAATGCCTAAAGAAGCGTTTTTGAGCTGTCGCGGGCAAACTACAACAAATTGTTTACGATTTTATTTTTGATATTTTTAGTTGCCGCTCTTCGATGAAAAAATTTGCGTCGCCGTTTCACTCCTTTGTTTGACTTAAGCAACTCGCCGCCGATTATTGTATAATAGCTCTCAACAAATTCCCAATTCTGGGCGAGTAGAAAAAGAAAGTATCGTTGTCGTTAAATAATTTTTTTGAATCAGGGAGAATAAACAACAACTTAAAAGTGTTTACAGCCTAACACGCCACGCTGACAAAAACAATCGCGATTTGAGCAAAAAGCTGTACGAAAAGTTGACCAAAAGTATGATTTGATAAAATAATATTCAATATTTCACGATTTTTGAAGGGCAAAAAGTAACCCAACAGTAGTGGGAAAAGTAGTACAACGACAAGTCTCCTGTACAAGGCGCCTGTAAAATGGGGTATGTGTTTCAAACCATCATTATGATTCATCGCACACAACAATATGTTTTTTAAAAGTACTGGTATAGAATTTTAGCCTAGTCTATCACAGCTATTTCTACACTAATGTTTTATTACTGCAATTAAATTGAAACTTCTAGGAAGACAGAGTAATCATTGAACTATCTGATTTATATTTAAGTTTCCGAAACACAACAGAAAACTAACGAATAGAGTTCAGAAAAGCGAAAACGAGGTAATGTTTACGACCACGCTTGAAAATCTGTCTGAGTGAGAAAAGTGTCTGAGCGGATGCAAAAAGGGAGCATTGTTACGTCACTTTTTGCATCTTGCTGATTGGCCAATGTCACGAAATGAACAAGGAAGTCGATGCTCTGGGAAAGTTTCATAAAACAATGAACACACATATACACAAAAATAAATGATGAATTATCATTGTTACCGACACAGTCAATATGAGAAATATGCAATAGTTGCGACTTGTACGATGTTTCCCACGTCATTATTACGTCACAGCCATCAAGATTTCTGATTTGTTCGCGATCATAGTATCCGAGTATGTCAAAGGAAGGCACCAGTCCGTAGTCTATATATACCGCTGCACAACACTTATTCAATGACAATGAAAAATTAAAACTAAACAATGTACACTAATTGCGTTGCATTTGAAGTATAGAAATGGTATTGCAATTTCAATCGGTGTCATTATTATACTAGTCAGATGCACCAGGCTAGAAAACAGCGGGAAGTGGTGCGATTATCCGTCAGTTTATTTATTTTTTTCTTCACAAGCAATAAATGTGATAACATATGTTAGACCAGCGGTTCCCAAAGGGTGCGCCGCGGCGAGTTGATGTTTTTTTGTTTCCTATTTTAAATTATGTGTATATGAATAAATAAATTTATTTTCCTTTTCTATGTCGTTTACTTCCTGTTACGTAGTGTCTGCCTTTATTTGGTATATGACAATAGAGAGAAAAACTACATGGTGCAATTTCGCGAACTGCAGTTCAAATATCTACTGAACCGAGTTTAGCGAATATGGGTGATTTTTCCAGCATTTCGAAGGAAAATCGAGCAGAGATGAGGAAGAAGAGTTGATCTTTTGCTTTTATTCCGTATGCCTACGTGTTTAAAAACTTTATAATGCATAAAGTACACATTAGCGATAACAAAATTGAGTTTTATTCGAAAAGCTGCATATTTTCGTGTAAGTGTGTCGTGAGTTTTTTTCCGTGATAATTTGGTTCCGCATGAACAAAAAGTTTGGCAACCGATGTGTTGGACTATTAGGCAAAATGCCAACCGCGACGCTTGCGAAAAGCGGGAGAATTTAGCTTATAATACAAATCGAACTGGCGTTGCTATTCAGAAAGTCTTTACAAACAAGATGTTAAAAAATGTGGTGGAAAGATTTTTAATCATGTGAGCCACTACCAAACCATTTACTGTATACCACAAACAGCGTCAACAAACAGCGATAACATTACTGAATTTAAATAATTGATTAAAGTAGTTATTGGGTCTGGAATCGTGGTATGCCGTACAACATTTCTGGACGAAGAAATGTTTTTCCCCTGCCCACGCTTCTTGACTCGAAAATCACCTTCATTACATTTAGTGATTAGAATAACGTTAATTTCTTTACTATTGATGGAAAGTGCGTGCGTAAAGACGTAATTCGCTTTCACGGCCATATTGGACAATCTTTTCGTGATTATGAAATTGTTTCGCAACTTCGTATTTAGCGATAGATTATCTTCTCATTTATGTAAATGGAAGACAATTCAAATCAATGAATTTGTCCCTTGCGACCTAACTAACGTTCCGCTGTAATTTACAAATTCATGAATGAATGGTTTTCATACTTCAAAAAATTCTCGCAAATTCTACTATGATTTACCATCAACTTTTATTATTCATTGAAATGATTTTGCTGAGTATTGTATTTAGTCAGGCATTGACCGCAAATAATTAGAGTTGAATCTTACTTGTCAATGTAGAAGTTATCAGCTATTACATCACCCATTCCAATACCATAAAATCATACTTAAACTTACCACTTATTAATAATGTGTGTTAGAAAAAATAATTTCCAAGCAATTACGTAAAAGGAAATCGATTCAACTCGTTTATAAATATTTCTAAACATCGAGAGTACTAATCATAAAATGGATGTGCAATGCATTGGATTGAATATCGATGTAGTTTATAAAGCTAAGCATGGAATCTATAACCAGAAACTGTGTGATTATCAAACTTTAGTTACAGCACTGTTCATTATCAAGGTATATTTTCACATTTCGATCTCTTTCTCAACTGTAAATATCCATTGGTGAGCATGTATTTCATATGTGATATCAGGAAAATGTAAATACATTTCTATGAAGATAATCAGAGTGTGTTTATATATGCGAGTGAGGCTCACAGGCGATAGCCAGGCCAACCGATAGGTGAGTCAGAATAGATAACGTATAGTTGCTTAAAAAAATGGTATAATTATTGGCCTCTCTTTGATTTGATGGAATATTTCCATCAGTAAACTTTTTCTTATAAAATACATTCAATTTTCAAATTAAGGTTTTGAATTTTAAGATTTTAATTTCGCTTCATTGTAGAATTTGTTTGAACTTATTCAATTTTCCTCTTTATGCTGATGCATATGAGAATGTTTTTTTATATTAGATATTGAAATTGCGCTGGAAAATGTTTTCGTATGCTAATCTGGGCGCGCAGGCACGCAAAACAAGGCAAATACCGGATTCGAGTTCAGTTTTTGACTGAGAAAGTCCTGTTGTAGCGACCCGTGTACCTTGTGGCGAGACAAGTTTAACGAAAAGTTTACGGTCGCATATGTTCACTAAAACATAGGGCGACCTCGTCAACACTCTATTTACGCGATGATTCTGTATGAATAATTTATTGTAGAGTCTTTTAGTTGTGCTGCCCTCGCTTAAAAGAAACTTGCTCTCATCTGATAGAAAATTGATTGATTTTACCATGCGTGGTACATGTCTGAAGTCGCTTTGGAGATATTCCACATGTACTGATCATGCTTCGTCGGTATTTAGTAGGAATTTAAATTTTGAATATATCTGAATTCCATCTGGCCCTGACCGGAATAATAGCAATAAATTTCATTTCCCTCTTTCGTGGAATTCTTCCAGCAGCTAAAAGGGGCTCTCTCGTGCGACATTCTCCAGTTTATGCGTCGCGATCGTAGATGGCGGTCAAATATAGGATGAAATCTGCAACTATAGCCAAGAAAATTTATTGTAAATATTCTGAATATGTCTATTTGAGGAAAAGAAAAATTTAATAATCATTTGTGTTGAAACTTAGTCAGTTGGAATGGTTGTAAGTTCTTAGTAGCTTGACTGCTTTAACTCAGATAAACCTGACCTGGATTGGTACGCGTAGTAAAGCCTCTCACAGCCTTTCCTCTATCTGTGGTAAAATGAACAATAATAAATCATACGTTCATCACGCTAAAACTAACTATTAAAAAAATTCATTTCATATATATGTTGTTAGTTGTTTTCTTTCTGCCAGCAATTTATTCACAAATATACTAATAATGTCACCGGACGGAAAATATCGTCGGTTTTCAGTTGATGACAACAACGAAATAAAAGAATGGAATCCTTACAATATGAGGCCAAGTAACTCGTCAAATTTTAATGAAAGCAGGAAATCAGGATTCATTTATGAAGTCCAGCGACTTATAAGAAAAATTTATGCATTACAGTAAGAGTATATTTCAATTAAGTAATAAAATATAACACTAGAACTTTATTTTGACTTTATTTTGTGTCAATTATGCGGCAAAGATAAATACAATAAATTGAAAATTCAATCAAGTGTAAAATAAGAGCAAATCAAATTATGTAAACTAGTTTCCTTTATGACGCAAGAATGCATAATTGAAAAATATTCAATGACGAATTGACTTACTTTATTCTTTGAGAAAAATCTTCAATTCAAAATTTTTCTGTCAAAAACCAAATTAAATTACGTTACCCTGTTCACAAGGTTTAGTTTGTCTGAATTGTCTTCTGCCATTTGGTTGAATTTCTACTGCAACTGCGTGTCTTTGATGACACTATCGGAAAAATTGTGGAAATTGCAACATCTATATATATCTTTACAAATGTAACAAAATTGCTTCTAATTTCAGCGTTTCCATGCTTCAGTATGTATCGTGTTGTCCATGGTTCCCAAAGCGATATTTTCTTGCTTTCCTGAGTGGAATAGGATTCTGCATAACATTTGGAATGCGATGCAATCTTGGTGTGGCGATGGTTAGGATGTCCAATAACTATACAAAATATAGCGAAAACGGGACTAAAGTTATAATGGTACGTGTAAAATATTTTACTTCTGGTGCGGTGTATTTGTGAAACTTAAATTCAAGACGCCATTGACTAATATTTAAAATGAAAACCGCGTGTTTCGGCTATTTGGAAAAGTCCTCGTTTGCAAACTCAAAGACCACATCGCCTGCTCCGAATGGTAGCTTTGGTTCCTATTTCACCGATGCATCTTGCTTCTTCAGTTATAAACTTCAGTTTGGGTTACGAAAACGACTATTATGGTAAATTTGGGGCAGTTTTCATAAAATTGGCATTAAATATGACTATAAGATAAGTTATATAAGACTATAAGTCATTTAAATTTGTTAATTCATAATATGATTGATTAACAAACGTGAACTTCTAGGGTCAAGTAAATGTTTTTATGACAGGATATTGCACAAATATTAATAGAAGCAAAATTGTATGTATCGATGTATTTTAGAAGTACCTATTTATTTAGTAGACTTGATCAAAAATTCTTCCTCTAAAACCGTCTCTATTCATTTTTCAATTGTCAATTATTTATAAGGTGATCAATCATACGTTTATCTCTCAGTTTTTCAACTGCAAAATTCGAGTAATTTAAATTATTATTAGTCTTGTAAGAATAACTCGAAACACGTCTTGCAAAGTGTGCTTCAAAGATGTTATAGCAATAAAACGGGAAATCATTATCAACATCCTGCTATAGTGATTCTTTGTAGTGGGATAACTAAGGTCGAATTACTTTAAAATTACATTTGAATTTCGATCATTCATTCAATCACAATGTAGAAATTCTACAAAGAGAATTTTCGAATAAAAAGTATGAATGAGGATATAAAGCACTTCCTACGTGTGATGTAATGTGACCTCCTGTATCATATTCCATTTTAAATTTATGAATTCGTCTATGCTTTCTTCCCTTCCTTAGAATTTCTAACAAATTCTCACCGATTAATTTGACCTAGGAATCCAGAATAACTTTAAGCTAAATAATGAACGATGAGGCAACATAAGGAAGAAATTATAAATCATGAATGAATTTAAAACACAGAAGTTAGATTTTATTTCATTTTTCGAACTGTTTAAAAGCAACGTAATAACTTACCATAGACATACAATTGGTGACACAATTTGTAATCTTGTAGAAAATTATACCCAAAATGGGATTCTGTCAGCTATAAATAAAACTGATACTTAAACTCCACACCCACCAAAGAATTTCTTTATTCTTATTTCTGGTTCATATTTGCGTAAACGTCGTTTGCGACATAAATTTTTAATTCGTAAATATTTATGATTTCGGTAGTTTGATGCACTATTTTAGGAATCTATTAAGACCAATTTAATTAATATTTGGAATGTTTATTAGACGACGTTCATTCACGTTTTTCTGCCCTCTTATTATGGAAGAAGAAAATTCCCATCAGCATAATTTTTGTTTCCACGAAATTATCATTCGGAATACACAAAAAAATATTGTTTTTAACATCTGATTTGGCTAATGCAATATCGATGAAAAAAATTGACCAAAAAAAAGAATAATACTTGTTTGAGAAGATGTGGTAACATCATGAAAAAGTACGATGTTATAAAACAAAGTTGAAATTTGTAATCACACAAAAAAGTAGTTGTAATTGTGTCCCGAAGGACATGTTCTGATTATATCCTCTAAAATGGAATGGCATTTTCGAAAATGAGGTAATCTGGATCGCCAGCTGTGAAAAAAATTCAAATATTACGCAATACCACCCTATAGATAAAATATTAGAGGTTTGAAATCTGTAAATTAATATCGATTAATAAAATATAAATGTTATTGTAGCTTCCAGAATTAAATTGGAGTCCTGCAACTCAAGGAGTGGTACATGGTGCATTTTTCTGGGGATACATTGTTACTCAGATACCTGCCGGATATCTCGCATCTAGGCTTTCTCCTACCAGGTAAATGTTTATATAAACAGTATATTCACTATCTTGGGAGGCGAGCTGCGCTTTGAATGAGATGTTGCAATAGTTTTACTATCGAAGCTTTAACATTTCAAATTTCTCTTGTTTTTTTTTTGGTAAACATATATTAAGCAAACTTTGTGTGTAAAATATTCGGTTAAAATTCCATGCTCATATATGTCAAAAACGAAAATGGAAATAACATGGCGAACAAATTTATACAAACCAATCTACGTATTTCATGTTGGGTTTGGGAATATAAATCTATGCCGGAGGCATGAGATTACTTTAAGTCTACAAGCTTCTAGAACACGTCAGATTGGGATCAATGGTGTCTACCATTAACGCCAAGAGGTCAATTATTGTGAAATCTGGAAAGCTGTACACCTATTTTAAACCATTTTGTCGTCGAAAGAAAAATAAACTAAAATTATAATGTTCTATTCAGAATGTTCGGGTGTGCAATATTTTCAACATGTGTTCTCAACTTCCTACTTCCAATCGCAGCAAGAACTCATTGGTCATTATTTATATTCATCCGGATAATGCAAGGATTAGCTGAGGTAATGGATACTGAAGGAAAATACCCTATTTTCATGTAATCTTACGGTCATTAGTCTGCACCAACACGCCAGCTGGCCATGCGACATTGGACGATAAACTTAAAAACTAAAACTTGTACTATACATATTCTGTTTTCGAAGTATATTTAGAAATACTTGTTTTAAACTTGAACTTCCAGTATTTTTTTTGCGATCAAAGTAACAGTTGGTTCAAAGGTACTAGACTTAACCGTGTATAAAAATTGTTACCACAGCTAAAGTAATGAAGATTTCCATTGTGCAAAATTATAAATCATCAATTTTAGAATTCTCACTGTGTATCACTGTGTATATTCGAGATTAAAAAATATAATCATACAGTTTTACTGGGGAAGGGAAACCACGGGGAACCAATGCTTGTTATCGAGCAGCGACACCCAAGATGATAGAAAACTAATTTTTCATTGTTCATTCCTTATTCATTCTTTTATATTCCTTAATTTTGCAGTTGAGTGTGACCGAGACGACATGCATGCATTGTATTGATGCTATCGTTAAGTTTTTGCATCTTTCTCTCAAGATTGACTATGTGTATTATTCCGCTAAAATATTCAGTTTGTGGTTTTACTTTAACATTTACGTCCTTCTTAATAATTGATAATATACTGAAATATTTGATCTTTTGGGAAATGGCCCCGCGGACCTCTAGAATTTTAAAGCATGCGAGGGGCATTTTACTATTCACTTTTTCCAGAATTAAGGGTTTATTTTTTACAGGGCGTTCTATATCCCTCGTGTCACGGAATATGGAGCAAATGGGCGCCACCTTTGGAAAGATCTAGGCTTGCAACAATATCCTTCTCTGGTAGGCAATTTTATGTTTAAGTATTTTATAGTTCGGTACATTTCGTATATAAATTTGAACTAACCAGTATTTAAAAAAATAAGTTAGATGTGAACTTATTGTATATCCAATCATACATCACATGTGATACCCCCTAAACGGTTTCATCCACAAACGGTCAGTACTGAACTAATACTTTCCTATAGGTGAACATTACATATAATGATCCTGAATTTGATAACCGGTACAGCACATCTGTTACGTAAAGTTACGAAAAAAGATGTAAATATATTTTGGTGCAATCAAATTATATTGCCTTATTATTATTATTATCGTCGGATATTAAAAGTCATACTGTCCATTAAAATAATTCATGCCAGATGTCTTTTTTTGAAGTACATGCCTTAGGAGACAGATGCGTAGGCGTTACGGTTGTAAAACATATTTGTTACACAACACAACAAACCACAAAATGCATGAAATAAATGCAGAAAAAAGCGGGTTTTCAGCAGTGACGTGTCTGACATTTCGTAGAATGTCTTGTCGATGAGACACGATGCGTCATAGCGGCGTTTTATCAAAGGCGACCCCATCAATCAGCTATTATGCAAACGACCTTCCCAGTGTGAAATTGATTTTACGATTTTGGAGCCATAATTGAATAAATTTAATGAACCATTTTTCAATTACTGATTCAATGATTTTTGAGAGAGTTCTACGGATATTTACATTTTTTTTCATAGTTGAATCACTTTAGAAAATTTTCTATTAATATCAAAACATATGCCTTTCTTTCCCTCTGAGTATAAACTTTTTAAAGCAACTGGTAAAAGGATGATGCGAATCTCAATTAGCCCCAATGGGCGATAAGCGATTCGCTACTACCAAGCGACAGAAAGCTGCGGGGAATTATATTCTGCCTGATAGAAAAAGCTGGACTTAATCCGAATAATAACTTTCTCTAGTTCGTGTCAGTCTCCGGCTTGTTAATAAGTCATTCATTTTGCGGGCACATCCGCATGTTGTAGATATTAGTATACTGGTTTTTTACGAGCGCTACAATGAATAATTTAGTTTTGTCGTCGCCAGACTCAGTTTTTGTCAGTTTCGAAACATTCACATAAATTTTTAATAAACTTCTTTTTTTATCTACTTTTGTTCTTGATAAAGTGGGTTGGAATACAAATCGCACGTAATCGCCCAAGCAAGTATGTCACAGTCATAATCAGTGGTTTCCCGAGTGAAATTTCATTGCCTATTTCATTCATATAACGATAAAGAAAATATTATGTCCATTTTTGCTCAATCCTTATTAATACTATTTCGCTATTGCAATGTTGATTTCTTACTTGCCGTCTGTAGATATAAATAAAAGCACCAATTCAAGCATATGAAATAAGCGGCTGAAATTACCTAATCTAGTCCTAAGAAATGTTTATCGAAGTGGACAAAACGATTTATATATATATACAGGTAGCTATGCTGGCGCAGTTGTGGGAATGCCTATCGGTGGATTACTTGTCGATTATGCGGATTGGCCTTCTGTTTTCTACGTATTCGGTAAGATTACGTAGGTGGAGATTATTTTTAACAAAATGGTGCTAAGAGTGTGACCGTCATGGCACACTCCTTTAGATGAACCTGTTGATTATCGAACCCGGTCAAAATTTGTTAAAATGAAGTCTTTTTGTAACTATTTCCAACAAGAATACATATTTTCATACTTGAAATTCATTCAAAACGAGAAACCATTGATGGATCTAGTGTTATTGATGCACCAAATGTTAACGTGGTTTGGATTTAATTCATTTAACGCTTCGATCAATACAATATCATGTGTTTGCATACAGATGGTGGAAGTTTTGGATGGTAGTGTCCCAATAAATATTATTTTGTTAATATTAAGGTGCTGCTGGCATCATTTGGTTTGTTGTTTGGGTATTAACCGCCTTTGACAACCCAGGAGTGCATCCAACAATTTCAACTGACGAAGCAAATTATATAAAAGAGTCAATCGGCCAGCTTGACTCAGTTGCAATACAAAAGGTATTTTGTAAGTTCCTGGCCACTTTATGGCCATGGAACTCCCTTTAGTAAACTGCATTTTGAGCTTCAATTTTACATGGATTTGCTAATATTTGGTACGAAACTATTGACAATGTATGAGATATGTTTCACCTACCGTTCCTGGTAAACTGTGTAACAGGGGAGTTGGGAATCTTTACCCTTTCAATTACAAGCAGATCTCGCTAAATCAACTTTGCCGACCATAGCTTCTTCCAAACTACATGTCAATGACTGATATAAGAAATCTCCTTACGAATTGTTTGTAGCTTTTTGGCTCGACAACTACAGTATAAAGATACAATCTATATGCACTAAATATTTAATTCTTTTAATTTAGTGGAATGGAACTCCATGGAAGAAGTTTTTTACATCCATGCCGGTTTGGGCTATCATTGTTGCTAATTTTTGCAGAAGTTGGACATTTTATTTGTTGATTATAAGTCAACCAACCTACTTTGAACAAGTCTTCGGCTTTGACATTTCACAGGTAAGATTTTCAATGCAAAAATCATTGACCTTTGACTTCATTCTGCATTGCTCCATTAATTCACCATTCTTGTTCGCTGCTTTAAATGAGCCTCCAAGCAGCATTAATTACCGTATTTCCCGGCGAATAAGTCGCTTTAGGCGTCTTATTAGGCGAGTATGGTAATTTTCATTTTTTTTTCGGATTCGCTTTATTATGTATTACGTAATGTTTTTTTATGGTGGACACAATCGGTAGTTGAATACAATTAGGTTAAAATTTAAAGACAGTTTGAATTCCCGTAGTTATTATGGATTGAATATTACCCTATAAGAAAACGTCATTATAGGCTATTTTACCCAATGCGCAAACGCGTCGACCGCTTAAAAGGCATTGCATGGTAGTTTGAGATTCCGATGATGACGCTATTTTACTACATCGACTTATTGGCAGGTTATTTGCAAAAACCCATTTTTTCAGGCTTGGAAACGGGCCTCGTCTTATTTACCCGGTAGACTTATTCGCCGGGAAATACGGTATCTGTTTTCTATATATTTCTCATTAACAGCAATTGCGTAATATATTACCTTATTCCGTGATAATTAGATAGTCGATAACAATTGTAAGACAAAATTGCGATTGTTGAGATAACATCTGTTATGAATCGTCCAAATTTTAGTAGGCCTAATTAAAGTATATTGTTACGATTTTTATGTTGATTCAAGACTAATAGTTTGCCGGTGGTCAAAGCAGACTATCTGTGTAGTATATATTTCACTAATCATCAATTCTTTCCATGAGCAAAATTACTCACCAAATATATTATTCAACTTTTGAATTATTATTTTATTCATATCAACGCTTTAATCAGATGAACCACGATTATGTTTTTTAATTATATTTCTGGGTTTTTAAAAAATTTTCGTCTGACAAAATTGGTAAAAAAACAACATAATCACCGAAATATATTCTTAGAAAACGGCTTAAATTTTTATGTAATCTAGTATGAAAGGGAAGCAGTCCATTAAGCGTCTTACTACTAACCAGATAATGCGGTTTTAGTTTTTCAACGACATTAAACTCTGGTATTCAACTTACCAATCAATGTTTGGCCCTGAAAACTTAGGGTGCTATGAACCGAAATTAATTGGGTCATCCATTTGAAACTCTTCGTAAAATATATCGATTTTTATTACGACATCTTTATTCACGTATAAATATTAATACAAGCTCTTGTTAACAAAAAATCATTAATATAAATTTCTATGGTCTATCATGGGAAGATATATAGTTAGGTCTAGACTTACACGGACAAGACCTATTACACACTCCGAAGGCACCATTCATTTATCAACAGCTATCTCTAAGATCACCAGTCATA
Organism: Styela clava; assembly: GCF_964204865.1. Taxonomy (NCBI): domain Eukaryota; kingdom Metazoa; phylum Chordata; class Ascidiacea; order Stolidobranchia; family Styelidae; genus Styela; species Styela clava. The sequence goes on from NC_135263.1 coordinate 7,122,153, forward strand.
TTTAACGAATAAATACAAATTCGTTAAAAATTACATGTTCTTACCTACCTATGAATAAATTTCAGTTGGGGATATTGGCAGCTGTTCCACATCTTGTTATGACTATAGTTGTGCCGGTCGGAGGAGTTATCGCCGACTATTTGAGAAAAAATAATATTCTCACTACAACTACTGTTCGAAAAATTATGAATTGTGGTGGATTCGGACTGGAAGCCTTCTTCCTTCTCATTGTCGGATGCAGTCACGGACAGACCGTAGCAATCGTGTGTTTGGTGTTCGCTGTCGGGTTCAGTGGATTTGCAATATCAGGTAAGGGTTTATGAAATCAACCCAGAATATGTTAAATATTCAGTAACGATACGACATTTTGCCAAAATGCGTACATTGTACATCATATCATTCAAAAAGTAGCTTGAATTCGTTCTCTGGAATGCCCATTACAGAACGGTATTTTTTATTTTCATTCTATTTGTCGAATAACAAACAGCGGAGAAATTCAGACTGAATTGATTACTCTGTCCCCGTGGAATACGAAAGCCAAGTTCGAAGAAAAATAGGAAAGAATGATAATACCATTCTCCGCATTATGATTGAGCGACTTATTTTCAATGTGTCACTTAGATGGGGAAAAGATAAATTAAATAAAAGCTAACATTTTTCGATTTTGAGTCTGATGTACAACAAAACAGATAGCACTCAATAAGAAAATTTTAACTAGACGAGTATTTCAGGTACAAATGCCCATTTCCACCCACTACCTACATATCATTAACCAATGCTTTGGATGTAGACAATTGACGTAGATAAAAAGATATCTCTGATACAAGAGTTCCCCAAATTGGTCTGAGTTTTTCTTCTTTCTTACAGATCGGTGGTTGAAGTTTTAATGCAGTCTAGTTATTCCAGTCAATACCAACATCCTTCCAGCCAAGTCATTTTTTTCCAAATTTTTCACATTATAACTGTAAGGCCTGAATTTACATTTAAGATTATTTCAAAATAATGAATGCAACACTTCGCATTGGGACAACTGTATGTGAAATTCTCTGTGCCATTGCTATAAAATTTATCGACCCATATTTTAATCCCTTTAAGGCCCATTTTGAAATTAAATTTATGTAATAATCGCTTTCTAATCGTCAAAATTATTTCAAGGATTCAACGTCAATCATCTCGATATTGCACCGAGGTATGCTAGTATTCTCATGGGAATATCGAACGGAGCAGGTACTCTGTCAGGAATGATTTGTCCGCTTGTCGTCAGCGCCGTGACGAAAAATAAGGTATATTATTTGCTTTTATTTCTTCACAAAATCAGTAACGCCAAATTTACACATAAAATTCAATATTTGGAGTACGGGAAATATAAAAATTTCAATTTCATTGATTTATCTAAAAATTTGCATATTAAGTTTCAGTTTCAAAAACACTTACCACATATAGCGTTACCATATTTAGTTAATAAATTTATTAAATTTAAAAACTCCAGATTGACGTATTGCGATTCATTACAATATATGCGCTGCTGTAAACATTCCTGTAAAAATTGTCCTGTTAAAAGCGTAGCATTGTTAATCTCGAACTTGTGACGATATCTGACTTTTAAGGTCAAGGTTATATATACATTGGAGACTTAGGATCTCTGTTGAATTCCCAGCACACTTGCATATTTGTTTCGGCAAACTTGTACTAATATATGAACACGGATGGAGAAGCATGCATTACAAAATAGATACATTAACTTTCATACGCCCGTAAGATGGGCTGTCCTTTCTGGAATCAGCAAATGAAAAAGTCACTGAAATTCGAGTTGCACTTTAGATTCATATTCTACACTTTACACCATTTATTCTCTAGAGAATTAAAGTCAGGTCAAGATTTCTAAGCATATGGTGCATTAAAATGTTACAACAACGTTACGTCTTAAACATAATTTTGCGGCTACAATATACTCTTCCAGATGTAGTATTTTGACAATAACATGGGGATACTGTAAACGAAAGCAAAAGCTATGCCATTAAATTGCCAACTTGATCTCTACAGATTAAATTGGTTGCATCAAAATTTCAAGTTTTATGCTTGAATATCTTACGTAATTATATTGTAAAGATCTTTGGTTCATAATATCTGCCGTTTCCATCTTTTTCATCACAAATCTCTTGACTCAGTCTGATTAATATGAACTTTATTCCGCTTCAAAGATTGAAATAAGCTGTAGTAATTCTATTTACAGAGTATAGACGAGTGGAAGATTATCTTTATAATCGCGTCGTGCATTCATTTTTCTGGAGTCATATTTTACGCCATATTTGCTTCCGGAGAACGACAGCCTTGGGCTGATCCTCCTTCAGAGGAGCGTGGTATTATTGAGGGTGATTACTTACAGCAAGCATATGGACTTCATAATGAAGAATCCAATGAAAGACAACAATACGGTTGTTCATCCTTTACTTCCGTCACAAAAAAGAAACTCAGAGTGAGTTCTTCCGAATCTTTGTACGGTGATGATTACTCTTCTAATGAGTCAAGAGATTCAAGTTCAAATCATCCTAGTTCTGGAAATGGATACACAATGACTAAACCTCCAATAACGCGTTTGTCATCAAATGAACAGGATATAGAACAAGACAATATCACAATAAATAAATCTAATTCTAGAAATATATCTGACACCGAACTTGAAAAAAATACGAGTGACAACTCTCCCGATCCAGAGAATCCATCCCAATTTCCAGATGAGAAATTTTCCACTAATCATTTTCAAAACTCATCTTGGAACTCGGATGATGCTGACGGTGAATAACATTTTCAATATTAATGTCGGGAATATCAAAAATATCTTAGAGACAGTGACGTATAATCTAAATTATATTTTAAACAAGTTTTGTTTGTAACCAAAAATGTGTTAGATGCAAAGATATAGATGTAGTTTATATTACTAAGTTCTTGATTTAACAAGAAATCTCGATATATTTCATAGATCATATATTTCATGAATTGCGTGGTATAATGCTCTCTAAGGCCTTTTAATTTTAAAACATTTCAGTAATTCGTTCAGAGAAATTTCTAATTAGTTGTGACAAAAAGTTAGAATTTAATTTCCTCTGGATACCTTACTTCTTCACCCGATAACGAATAATACACAATTATTATTCTGTAGAAAATTACTTAAAACTATTTTGTGTTGCGGTTACGATGTATTTATTACTATTTCAATGAATGTATCTTGCTCTGTTGTATGTTCAAATGCATTAATCAATGAATGATGAAAGAGAGAGTTGGTAGCAACGACACATAAGTTAGGAAGTGCTGCTAAAACGTCGACTGAATAATTACCTCAGATGATGTACTAAATAAAAATAATTGAACTCACATTGAACCGACTAAAGTAATTTTATATATTTACAATACCGTTTTCTTATTTTGGTGTTGGTGCACATTTAGTTCATAAAACATTGACATATTTATATATTAAACACTTTATAATTATAACATGTTCTATTTTTGTTTTTGGTATATACCGTTTTTGTTTTAGAAATAAGATTAAGATATTTCGTCCAATATATTATTATCTATATATGTATATTAGTTGCCAATGGAATAATTTTGTTATTTACCATGAACAACAAATAAAAATCACTTAGCTCACTGAAATTGTTTTTTTTTCGTGGAAAATGCATGTGTTTCTTTTGTAACACAGAATATTCAAACTCTGGCATAGAGATTAATATCGGAGTAATCTCACCAAATATGTCGTGAACGTGGCACGATATGAACTATTAACAAATATATATACGTTTGGCAAAACACATATCTCGTATAAATATTGTTCGAGATCACAAACTAGTTTTTGGTTGAAGCTGCTGGCTCTAAAAGCCTTCAATGTTGAACACTAACTAAAAGTTGTTATACCGTCCAGATTCAGCATAATCAGCAATACTGTATGTATATTCATTCCGGTACAAAATCGCTAGACGAAGTGTCTACCTTACCCTAAATAATCTTTTAATGGAAATTCCATCAATTGTCAGTCAGTATATCTGTTCACCTCGCATAAGGCAACTGTGTCGGCGATGACACTTGTTTGCATTTCGCATATTTGAAATTTGAATTATTAGTCTCAGATAAGTGAAAACACTGGTATGCAGTGAATTGTCAAAACTGGCTCACCATTATACTTGTACGAACGGGAAATGCCTCATCATGGTTGCATAACTGTACATTGAGAGATTCATAGATTATCCTCGCAGATTTGCCTCCGCACTTGAAGACATACTTTGTTGAATGACATGTTGTCTGTTCGCAAATAGTTAGTTCGCAAATATTAAGTTAGTAATGCTCAAATGTATGGACACGAAAGTCTAACCATCGCAGTACCGGTAGCCTGTTCAACACATACCACAACAATATACACTGACAATTTGAAAACAATTGGTCCTTTAGTTTCGCAGAAAACGAAGTGTCCCTAACAACAAATGTCATCCCACAAATAAAGCGAACAGTTCGTGTCCAATAAGGAATAATCTGTCGGATCGGAAGCGGCGGTTCCCGAGGAAGGCGCATTTCGAGTTTTAACTTGATGCAGAATTTTTAGAGTTTGAAAGTGAAATGAAAAACTTTTTGATCGATTTGTTTAGGTCCTGGTCTGTTCAGGGAAACATGGAACTGTTAGCGATATTATCTGGTGTTAAAATACTTCACTTTCGATCAGAATAAATAAATCAATGTATCAATCCTGGTTTAAGTGCAATTTTATTTCTAGAACTAAACGTGATGGAAAAAACTATCCACTAAAATAAGTACATACGTGTAATATTAAAATAAAATGGAGCATATCTGCAGCAATGATTTAAAACAGTGGAATTGGTGCAAAAATAAAAGATAACAAAATTATTTATGAAAATAGTATTTATTCATATTCCAGTCATAACTATCTTCCAGGTTGTAACTTATAGACATACGTGCCTCTGTGGTGCACTGCATCAAATGTTCATATTCATACTCAAGTTTATGACTGTGATCTTATAATATTAATAGAGGATACTGGCATAGCCAGTAGTTTCTGTACAACAAGTGCATATGGGTGATACAAAAATAAATTCTTCAGACAAAAATACTCCAATTTTACTCGATCAATCATGAACAAAGATATATTAGGCCCAGAAAGGTGTATGTTATATATGGTGCAATTTTGATCGGGCTAAATTGAAGTGTATATTTCAGACATTACTGCGGCAATGCGAGTTCATTGGAAGCTTTCACATTAGAACACAAACTTTAGAGCTCTTTCCATTGTCAGCTCCTGCGTCGGCTTGTTTCTGTCCGCTCGGTGCCGACTGAAATTGAAAAAATATAAAAAAAAACTGTTGACTGTAAAAAATTTAAATCATAAATGAATATTAGGTTTCTTTACAATATCAAATATGTTGATTGAATAATCATTATCACCTAATAATAATTTTAATTGTTCAGTTGCACTGAAACAAAGCTGAATTATATGTAACTTTAACTAGACATCTTAGAGTTGAACAAAAGCCACATAATAGCATTTAGGTCGATAAAATAATCGTGAAACCCATTTGTTAAAAAATTTACCTTCGGTTTACTTGTACCGTTTGTAGTTGCTGTTGTTTTCATCTGAAAAAAACATATAGAAGTTAAATATTTAGTCGTTTCCTGTTTACAAAAGTGTGAATTAAGAATGATGTTTATATAGTGAAAATTAAAATGTGACAAGTATAGGAACATGCAAATGTGGAATAAGCTTTAAAATATGACTAAAACTATAAACGCGTGATATTGTCCATTATATTCTAGTCGAAGCTTGAGAAAAGCTTAACAAGCACCTAGCCTCACTTTTTTTTATAAAATGTAAATCGAATACGCTATAATACATGTCAAGTGAAAAACGTTGGTGCAAATATTGGGCATGATGCAAATTGTTTACGAGGTGAAATGTGAAAGAATTTTGGTAAGTATTTGGAAGTGCCATGATTCAATAACTTACATTTAGAGAAGGTAAAGCGTATTTTTTGTTGATCCATAAAACCAAAACAACACAGTAAAAAAGATTTGCGGCTGCAGCTTACGGTTAGTACGTGACAGAAGTCGGATATACCAGACTTTTTATCAATAAAAACAAATCAATTGGTCTCCACAAATAGTTATCAACTCGAAAAAAGTGCTAGTATTATATTCTTCAACCTAATGGAAGACTCGAGGAAGAGGACTTATTGATTGGGGGCGATAAAACAAAACAGTTTTTTTTTTATTTCATGGTAAGGTATTCTATGCATATATAATCTCAGTTTTCAATCATTTCACTTTACAACTGCGAAATCCTAATACCATTTACGCGGCATCTTCAGTATACACACTGCACCACATTTTTGAACACCACGAACGTGAGTCTAGTCTTGTTATCAGTGAGAAATTAATATGACAATGAATATTGATGACGAATTAAAATAAAGGTTTATGTAATGAAAGGAATAATCGCGTTTGCATATTTAATGAATCAAACGTAGCAATACACGAGCGACAGACAAAGCACAATTTCGATGTGCGGATTCGTCACCTTGGTTTCTTGACGCAAATTCTAAATGACCGTTAATCTTATTTGGTAAAAATGATATGAATGTGATTTATCAATTCCCAAACGTGAACTTTTTACAAACTTACGACGGCAAACAAACTACCTTTTTGCCATTAGCGCTCGATTTTGGCGTGTCATGTTCATCTTCTTCTTTGATAGGTCCTTCTGTCGGTTCGGCAATTATCCTGGAGTCAGGCGGCATTTCAAAACTGTATATACTGTACGAGTCCCCGTCGATTGATGGCTATAGTATGCATATAGATAGCATGCATGTGAGGAAACAAATTATAACAAAGACTCAACATATAATTTTGGCTAATAATACTAAATTGTACTCAGATGTTTTGTGAGTTGCAACACTTTTACGGTACTGAGTTATATACTGTTGAATTGAATATACTGAGGTATATACTGTTGAGTTCAAATTTCTGTAATATATATTCTTCCGTACCCATAACATTTTCTTAGATTCGAGTAGGGGTTAGGGTCACTCGGTAAGGAGAGTCACTCGGTTAGAATTAGGTGGCTGCAGATCACAGAGACTGTGCGCTGGCTATTGGATTGAGATAAGAACAAGACTCTAGTGTTAGAAACTTTTTTCGGAGACCCAGCAGAGATGCATCTCTCTTTACGTTCAACCAATTCGAATTATAATTCATACATCTTAGGGATCTTAACTATAACTATTTTTGTTAATTTCAGTATTATAACAAACATTTATATAATGCAACACGAAAATGAAAAAGCAGATGTTAAAAAAACTGAAAGTCGTTATATCCTCGGCTTACACTATGTACTGCCTGAGAACATATTTTCATATGTTAAAAGGTAGGAAGATGTGACACATTCAATAACACACTTGCTAAGAAAACAGCAACAACAAACATGAATATCGGCTTTTGAAGACCATTTTTTGAAATATATATATTGTATTACAACGTTATATTCTTCAATTTAATTACTTACATTTAAATTTGTTAGTGTGTTACATTCGATAATTTATAATTTCATATTTTAATGGCAAGAAGAATACACAGCATACTAAAGCCTTGACAGATGAATTCTACCATGTAGTACATACAATAGAACGACTATTATTAATACATACTATACATTTTATATACTCGGAGAGCATTATAATCATTTAGGAATAATGTTTGCGACAAATTAGTTGGTTGAAAAATTGTTTGTTTTTGATGCTATTTCGATTGATTACCTAATTACTATGGACCCGAATTGCAACTTAAGAATTGTAGTACTTCTTAGGTATTCCCTCTTTATATGTCACTTTTATTATGTGTTACAATTACAATAATTTTATTGCTCTTACTGTCTAACAAATAAAATATACTGAACGATTACTGATTTAAAAAAGTAAATCACAACAAACACCAAATCTAGAGTCTAGAAGCAAATTGAAAATACTGCAAGCAAATCACAAGATGGGTGGTATGATTGTAATGCGTCATATTAAAAACTACATCGTAGATCAGTGACGTCACAAGCAAACCTATCACTGCAACATGCACAACCGGCATTTCCGCATTTTCATACCAGGCAAATAAACCTACAATTACAAAAGCTTATCCGTATATCGCGCATTAGCTCAGATATGTCAATTTTCACTATTATTGTAAGTAACTATAGCGAGATAACGGATAAGTTTTTGTGGAAAAAGCAAACACGCTCACTCTTTGTTTTTCTTGAACATATTTTTGAGCTTGAAGAACCTGTGCAAAAAATCAAGCGCACGAACAAATGAAATTGTGCAGTTGAAGTTTGATAGTGAACACTGACACTTTTTCATAAAAGAGAAACAGAGAGAGAGATAACGTTGATAAGAAGAGAGAGGAAAGTGAAAAAGTCAACAGCAGAACAACCACTCTTCATTCGAGCACATTTGACCATGTAGGCTTCAATAACGTTTCACAAATTATATAATCGATATAAACGAGTGACTTAAGTAAAAATATACTAACCAATGGGGAAAAATTGTCTGTTTGGACAACATCTTGGCATCTGGGAAATGCCTATGATGCATGCATCTGCTTTTTCATCTTCGGTTGCATAATAATTATTTAAATTCTACTGCGGGGCAACAAACACCAGTTTAGCGAAAGTAGCAATTTCATCTCCTTCAGTGAACAATTTAAACAAAACCTTAAATAATTTCAAAACAGGACAACGAACAAATTCTGTTTATATTCAATCTCACATGTTTAAGGACTCACCCATACGGAAACACCAAAAGAATCAGGAATTTTGAAATCAAGTTGTATAAGTCTCCATGCTATCTCATAGGATTAAATTAACCTACCTGCGTCACAAGTCTAACCTTATTCCTCAGTTTATTTCCACTGCTGAAAGCGACCGCGTTAACGGCACGCATTAACCCGTCGAAATCTTGTTCCTTTTTGGGTTTGGCTGACCATTCTTTGCATATTTCCTGTAATATATATTTCATTTTAATTTCAATTATTATTAATTAATTATTAATTAATTTCAAAATGCGCTTGTTTGATTATGACTGACAACCCGTCGTACAAGTTCGTCATTTTTTTATAAAAAGCAATGTTTTTAAAAGCCAGGATTCCTACCTGAATTCGCCGTTCTTTCCTTTCCAAACGATTATATTTTCCTTGCAATGTGTGAAGCTCAGCTCTCTGCTGTGTGTCATGGATAGACATTGCTGTTGATCTTCTTGCTAACGGTTTCTTTGCTACAAGAATTTGGGTGTCCATCTCTTTCAGTTCCTGAAATAAAACGAAGTTATTACCAGTAGAACTTTTATAGCGGAATTACCTTCTACTTGGTTATTGCCCCGGTAGTGTTATGTTTTAATCAGGTGTCAACTGATATTTTCCGATTTCACTGTGGCAAGCTTGTCATTCGAGGTTGAATCTCTTCACCTGTCGAGAGCTTAGAACTTTGATTTAAGCAAATTGTACAATGGAAAAGCAAAAAAATCAAAATCATGCCGAAAGTAACAGCATCCATCTACAAAAGTACTGGGCTACGAAAAAACAAGTAACACGACCTGAAGTTCTTATACCTTTGTGGTAAGTTTCTTTACGCTTGCATCTGGAGCCGAATCTATTTGCACGCCATAAACTTTAAATGAAATACTGCTGTTGTCGAAGAAGTCTAAGTGTTCTTGTGACATGGACGGGATAGAGATGATTCGTTGGTGATTGAAATCTGGTCGCAGTGTTCCCTAGTGTTGAAAAATCAAAAACATTTGGTTATGTATGTGCTCGTAGTTGACCTATGAATTTTAGAACAGTTATCCATTTCAGTCATCCATAGAGTATGTGAAAATGTAGAAATAAGTGATATTAGGGGTAGAAAATGCAGCGGTAGACCTCACGCTGTAGTACTATCTTGGGGTAGATTTCACAAATGAGAGTAGAGCTGAGCTATAGTAGCATACCGCCAGGCCAGTGCACCATTTATTCGGCATACTTGTTACATTTGGATGATCAGCTAACAGATTTTTGTGTATACTACAGGCTACCAATACTTGTTTAATGCAGTTTGTGTATGGACATTTGTGACCATATATGTAACCATTTTCTCCCCTTTTTTAAATGAATTTCTCGTTTTATAGTAAGCATCTTTTAAATTAATTTAATATTTTACCTTGATAACTGGTGTCGTTGTCAGTTCAGATTCGTTAAGGAACTTGTACTGTACGTAGAGTCCATTGGTAAATCTTGAATTGTCAATATCTGCTGATTTTACCGTGACCTTAAATGTAATACAAACACGGAAGTTAGACAATTAGTGTGCTTAGTATTTATCTCAATAAAGTAATGCTGTACCTAGTTAAGCGTCCGTCCTAGATTACTGAAATGTCAAGGTACAATCACAAACAGAAGTTCAAGCGTTCGAATGTAAAATGAATGGTCCTCATTTTTGTAAAAGCAATTCAAGAGTTTTTGGGTCTCATTATGCGAATGTTTATTTTAATATTGACATTAGTAAACTCCTACCTTTACATGATAAGCCTGCCCAATCAGTTCTGAAGGATCCTCTACAAAATTTTCCTCTTCTGGCAAAGGTTTCCCTTTAGCATTGCATGGTGATACAACAACGTATAAGCCTCCTTCTTCTTGACCCTGTCAAGTTATTAAAATAGGCAAACTGTATAAGCATTCGATGTTCAAAATCAATGAAATTCAAAACAATTGTTTTGTAATGACATTGTTTTAGAGAATTATTTTTTGCTGATCCTTTCAGGTTTAGAATAAACATATATATTCATATATATATATATATGTCAGAAAATACCGAAATTATTATTGTTATTCGTTGCGGTTGATAAGAGAGGCTTTTCATCCAAAGTATTGGATGTGTAGTGTTATACGCTGTATTCATATACGCCTATAATATAGATAGCTAAAGATATACTGTACAAATTCTATTGCGCAGAAATGAATATAATTTTGGAGTATACTTTTCACAAAAAGCAGTCTAAAGCTTGCCTTGTGGTCAGTTATTGTAAGTTTGTCATCAAAATCAAGAGCATATGATAGAGATTGGAGGAATGCATTCGACGAACCAATCAAATAATCTTGCGGTGGATCGTAGAACGGATCCTTCTCCTTTTCAATAGTCAAGTACGAATCATCTCCATCGACAAATTGTTGATACAATTCCTAAAGTTTAAAATAAAGACAATGCCGGTTTACTTTCTTGAATTATATTCTAGTTACTTAATTTTGATTATAATCTGAAAACTGTATACGCACTTGAATCATATATCGTCTGTTGATGAATTGTCCTCTTTCCCACATCCAAACATTTTTATTGAGAAGATTGGTTACACGAACCATAACTCTAAATACAAAATTAAATACGGGGGAATAAATAAATAAAAACTAAGGAGATTACATTCAATTTTTATGTCTGGTTTCACTGAAAAGCAACCAGATCAAACCTAAGCATTGAGCGTATTTGATGATTGATTTTGGTCCAAAATCGATAGATTAGTTGACTTTAATATGAAATTAAGAAAAATGAATATATAAAATAAACGCTTCATGGGATTCTTGAGGCCAAACGACCTAATTGCCTAATATGCAAATATGTTATGTGTAATTTGCAACTAAATCCCGAATTGATGATAGAATAATCCCTGACGGAAAAGTTCGTTATTGTTTTTGACTATTATATGTATTACCGTGTTCCTTTATCTTTATCGTCCTGTGTCGCACCAGATATCAGAATAAGTTCAAAATGTCTATATTTGTTCAATTCCTCAGATACCGCATTCACTTCACCAATCATTGGAAGAAGTTCAAGCACCTGTTCCTGAGCCTTTTGTTGATCTATTCAAGTAGATATGATTAAAAGATACTAGAAATTTATTTGAAACCTCAGCCTATTCTCATACCACCATACAGCAATATTTTACAAGTTATGGTAAACTAGAATAATCATTTATGAGGAAGGTTTCACCTTAAGGTCAGTTTCTTCAATTTACTAAAAATATGTAAAGTTTCAAACAGTTGCTGATTCAGCCGTTTGTTTATTATAAAAGAATATTATAAAGTTAAATATAGTATAAAGTTATAAAATGAAATCTTCATATCTTTGTGGTTCATGCCTGAATAACCTTTGCTTTACTTTTTTGATACAAGCTAATGAATATATTACCTTTAGTCAAGCCACTCTGCAAAGTTGAAAATCCACTATTTTCTGCCAATTCCTTTTGTGCAAAATCCCAATCTATAGTTTCGGGTGTCCCTTCAGGAGAAGTCGGTTTGAGTGGGTTTTGGAAGATATACAAATGATTGGAACCTTTGAGGAAATAGATATAAAATTGCAGATAAAATTGTATCACATAATTAAAAAATTGTATCAATTTTAATTTAATTACCGAACAATATTCTATCATTGTGCTCAAGTTTTCTTTCTCCGGTCAATGGCGTCCCGTTGACCTTCGTTTTTGCGCCTTGACTTCCGGGTTTTATGACGACCTCTCCATCGCTCAAACTCAAACTAGCATGCTCTTTTTGTATGCTGTAAGATATGAATTTGAACAGCCGAAATTAATGAGTTGCAAAAAAGGGGAAAGGCAAACTTGGAAATGGACCTTAATTTAAATATGGTTTTCTCATCCAGACCAGGGTATTTTGCCGTAAAATATTCAGAGGTATTTTCCATCAGAAAAATAAAAATATAGTAAATAGTTCGTAGACTAACCTTAATCCTGTCAGAATAATGTTAGGCTTCGGATCGGCATCTTTTCTTCCAATCAATGTAACTTTGTCCTTTGATAATCCATGCACAATAACTCCGGATAACATTGGATCCTCGTTGAGGTTAACCAAATGTGGAACATTCTTTTGCTTTTCTTTCAGCTTCGTTTCCTTCATTGAAGTCTTTTCTTCTTGTCTGGCCTATTGAAACATTACGGAATGTAAAAAATGATCTGCAGCTGATCGAATGATTTGTTATTGACTATAAATAGTGTGAAGTAATTTGTGAAGAATTGAATAACATTGTTATAGCTGCACCTCTTTCAATTTCTCGTCCCAATCCATTCCAGCTAAATCATTTTGGTTAGCAAGCAGCTGTGCACGAATTTCGTCTTCCATCTGTTTACGCATTTTGTCAACATCTGAATAACGAGATAAAAAGTTATGATACACATTAATAGAGGTGTAAAATATTAGATGTGAAAAATTTAAAGTAAATTTGTGGTGTTTAAATATCATTTTCCCAATAATACCTTCTTGACTCATTCCTTTTTCTTGAGTAAGAACGACCCCTCCAGTTAGCGAAGCCTTAAGTCGTTCATTTTCTTCCCTCAATTCACGGATGAGTTTGTCCATAGGATTTTCATTCACGACAGCTTTGTTCTTAATTTTCTTTGCTCTGTCAGCATACCTATAATTGTTTGATTAAAATTAGTTTGTATTGTCAAAGAAAATGGGATGTTATTTTATTAAGGTAAACGATTTCGATGACACTTCAGCAAGTGATGAGTGAAAAGTTGACAAACAAACTAAAGTTTAGTAAGTTACTGGACGTAGTTATCTTGGTTGAAACAATCGACCAATTCTGGTATCTGTATCTCTATAATGCAGTGTTGTTTTTGTATGAGCACAAAAATTAGAAAAAAACAGAAAATATATACCTCAGTGTACTCAAAGTTTCATCATAATTAATATCAGCAGGAGATAACGCAGCAATCATAATTGTTTTCGAATTTCCACCAAGAGCATTCATCAAAAGTTTAGTTAATATGGAACCACGATATGGTACAAGGACCTTTTTCTTGCCCATTGACAAATCAGCAAGAGCCTGTGACAAAAGCAAACACCAATGATTAGGTGTTGAATTGCGTTTTAAAACAACGATAAAATAAAACGCAGCTCGCATTCTTTAAAAAAATGGATGGGGTAAAGTTGTTGAAGTGATAGATTGATATATAATACTGCCACTCGGTTATAGGCATTTTCATTATTTTAGACATAAGTTTGAGTCAGAGAAATCAAAAAGTCCATGGGGAGTGTTTTTTAAATACTATGAGAATATCCTTATTAAATAAATCATATGATGCACATAAGTAACTGAAGTTGCCTAACCTTTCTATGGGTTTGGTTTTATTACCAAATTACTGTTGATTTTACATTTATCAGAAACAGGAACTGCAAATTGACATTGAAAAAAGAAATCTTAAATTCAGTTCTTACAAGACCTATACCGCAGGTTATCATTACAGGTTGTCTAACAAATTCATTTAAGTATTAAAATATTAGCTGAACGTGACTTCACCGAAATGACATTTCCAAGAGCTGAAAGAGATTTATTGATATTAGCTCCTTCCTTCAAACGATCACCCGTTGCTCCTGTGCTGTCAGCTCTTTCAGATCCTGAGTACACACGGAAATAATAGAAATCTCGTTAAATTTTTACAAAAATTGATTTACTCTAGTAGTGCATATGTTGAATGACAATGCTCCCAGTCATATTAGGCCAAAACAAATTGAATGTATGATTATAGTGCTAGCATGCAAAAAAGTCTCGTGGAAAGGGCGAACAAACCGGCTAAATCGACGAGATTAATGCTGGAACTCTTTTTCGTTTCGTTTCCATCTTTTTTCATGATTTGGTCGAATGTGATCGTGACGACAGTATGGGCCCGAGAACTTGTAGCATTCATCTGCGTTGATGCAACAGTTCTATTTGCCGTTCCTGTTAAACACAGCTGTTATAGTTATTAAAGTTACAGATATACATCAGATGTCTCTTTGAGAAAAGAAGAATTGTAGATAATTCTTAATCTGTGTATAATTCTATGTAAAAATATTAATATTTATTCGTACAAATTATCTCGTTCTAAATGTTTCAACTCTACCAAATTACTGCTGCAATAGAAAATAGTTTCATCAATCACAACATTGAACAATGTTGAACGTGAACAATAGAAACTTGCATTTCAAGAAGTATACTCTTAACCTATAAGTATCTATAAGATATCTAAGCCTCTGTCATATAAACTTAGTTTTCAATGATCATATGTCATAGGTGTAACATTGTTAAATGTTTCCAATCGTCATTTGAATGGCCTCTCTCGTTTTAAGGCATATTGGACAGCTGTTTGCTTCTTATCGCATGGTTATAATGTAATGGGATAGTAATTTTCAAGTTTAAGGTATACCTCTGCTACATATTCAGAACTGGCTGCGTGTTATTATCCATTCCAGTTTTCATTCTACTATTGAAGGTAGTAGAGAGGTTAAATTAAAAGTTTGAATACCTTCATCCATTCTTCTTTCAATTTCTTTGTAACTACCAACGGCGACTTTTTTCTGATTTTCAACATAAAAGAGACCAAGTTTTGGGTTTTGTCGAACCGCCAGTCCTCCTTTTGGATTGTCCTTTGTAAGCAGATCTCGAACTTGTTCATTGTAAATTTCCAACATAGAAAACGTAATTTCGTATTTCTGTAAACATAAAAAGTTTTATCGAAGTATAAAGATATTAACAACGTCAGAAATGAATGAAATACACAGAAATTTAAAACAAATAATATTCTCATCCAGTGAAATTAAAATGTTAGTATAAGGAGTTTGGAAAGAAGCCTATTGTATTTGAACACAATAATACTGACATTTGCATACACAAGATGGGAATATTAGTTACCACGGGAATGACGAACTCGTCAAATTTTCAATTATGGGGGATTAATTAAGGAAAGTTAGATGGCAAAATCGTATTTCTCCATATGCCGAATTTTTATTTGTTTAAACCACCAACAATCTTTTCATCAAAGTGCTATATCTTTATAAAAACATCAGTATATATGAAATTTCATCAATTGATATTTCATAGCTGTGCTTACTACCTATTTCAACAAATAACAACTTTTATGGCAATTTCGTGGGAGTGGTATATTTTAAAACCTGAAACTTTATCTTACGAGTCATAAAGTTATAAAAAAATTATTTGTTCTATTGTTCATTGACATTCAAGAAAATGTTTTCTGACACTTTATAAACTAAATATTTTCCGACGCCAATTCATACAATAAAATATCGTTTGGAGAATTGTCGATTTTTGTCTGAAAAATATGTACGTTTCAATTTGGCGAAACAGAATTGTACTTACGACATCTCCCGATGCCCTTTCAATTGCTTGAAACAATTCATCACAGGAAATAGGCACAATTCCCCTAAAATGTAAGTAACAAATATTTAGTCTACGACTACTATCTAAAACGTAATTTATATATTCCTTGGAATCGCGATATTCATTACATACTATACTAGATCAGAAGTTTTAAAAATTTGGAGTTGGAACATCAAAATTATGAATGATAGTAGATGCAGACGAATTTAATAAAATTGCTAGAAGGTTACAAGAGTTTCATATTACCTTACCTTGTTTATTTCAAGGAATTGTTCAGTATTTCAATTTGAATTATTTGTGTTTATTGCGATTTATCGTTAGCTTGTGATATAAAAAATAATATTCATTTTCTGCGTTAAATACATTACCACCAGCACGATAAATCAAACTAATGTATTCGTTTACCTATTCTTTCCATAACCGACCATAGAATATGACTTCCCGGATCCAGTTTGACCATAAGCAAAAAGAGAACAGTTGTATCCTGAATAGTATATCAAAATGGAAGTTTTTTTTTAATACAGAAAACAATAGCATTTCAAATCGTTTTAGAAATTTGATGTTGTAAATAAGGAAGGAATTGCTTAGAAACTTTCCGCGCAAAAGGACGTATATATACTGTAGGCAAATACTCAGAAGATATAAAGACAGTGTGCCATGTCGTTGAATAGTATGTCAAAACACGTTGTTAAAATGGCGATGAGCAGTATTTAAATGATTGGGTTCAGGTTTTAGACTCACTTCTAGGCACTGATACAAGAATAAATTTTTGTTGCGCCAAACAGCGTTGAAAATTACTGCTTTCCGTTATCAGTCGCAACTATAAGTAATTTGTGACTAACCTTCAAAAGCATTGTCAAGTACACCTTGTCCCAAGTCTTCAAATACTCTTCTTTGTGTTGCATATTTGTCGTTATCGGCAACCAATACGCCATCATCATCATGAAATCCATCATGAGACCTGGATACATTTAAAAAGTTGTTCAAGATTCCCTTCTAGTATACGCCCTAAATTTATTTGTAGAACTATGTATATTTAAAAGTATATAATGTATCACAAAAATAGCTTGGAAGCATTGCCTATGCTTTCCTGGTAGATGGTTCTCGACGTAGATGTTATGGCTTGGAATGTGTTGTCTGGGCGAGGTAATAGATCTATTTGGTGTGTAAATATAGGCCTTTTCCGCGTTCACACTTGTCTGGGCAGGTTTTTTACTGGATAATGAACACGAAAAATTTCTTCCGCAATATTTGCGTTAAAGGTTTGGTTAAATGCCATGCTCAAAACCGAATGACTAATAATTTTGTATTACACGATTTCTAAAGAATGATGGATGTACTTTCTCTATTTGTTCTACTTGTGCCAAACAAACGATGGAACCAAAGAATGTGACATACAATTCCAAATAGAATTCAAACGTTGTCAAAGCATTATTTCTATCATTTAGACTAGTAGGTTCTTATGAATCAAATTATTATAAAATACCAAAATGATGAACTTCGCATTCGCTTAATAGTACATAATTTCATAAAAAGAAGCGTTTCATAACTATTTGAACAAATTAATCAATATTTTTTTTATTTCCTGTTAAGAATACTGTCAGATCCATTGAATGACCTTTTACCCCTCGTGTGAAAAGTTACTCTAAAATGGGAAGTTTATATAAGCTGGTGTGACACAATGTTCTCATAACTAATCACGCAAGTATGACGTTTTAGTGTTAAAAGTTCCACTTAAATCTGGGAACACCCAATAAGCAAATACCGCTGAATAGATTTTGTTCTTTATCTAAACTTGTGAGATGTACTGAAACGATAGCGGTTAGACTCTTCTTGTAAGTTCATTTAAGAGAGGACGTAAAATTCTACTGCTCCGCAAAATGAGCAGAACAAATAGCCGAGCGTTGACGAACTGAGTAATCCAAATAAATATCAATTTGCGTAAGTCAAAACCACAGCAATATTATATTATGGGTCGATCAGGGGTATGACGTCATAACAATAAATTCGTTTGATTTAAATACGGCAGTTTAAAAATATATTAAACTTCGGTTATTGGAATTGAGAAATCAAAGTTCAACGAGTTCAATTTTATTTCCAGGTAATGATATATAATTACATGTGCATAGAAGCGCATGAAATACTCACCAGTAAGAGTAATCGAATGCAAACTGAAACGACAAAAAATAAAATCAACAATGAAAGAACGAAGCGTCTTGTTATATGTTTTCTTTGTTACTGTTAGAATAGTAATCCTGCATGGCCTTTGTCATAAGAATGTCTGACTTGAAATCAATTGTTTTAACTGATTCAAAAAAATAATTTGAAATCAAATGCTTGCGATTCTGACATGAAGTTTATTGAAAGTAATTGCCAGTTTATTAAGCTATCAATCTGACTGAAAAATAACTTTGATATTCTGTTCAGATCACGCACTTTATTTACGGATTCACATGTAAGGTATAAAATAGAAAAAACAAAAACATCGAGATTAATGAAAATGATCTCAGAACTCTAATAAATATATATTAAACAAAGGTGCCTGATACCTTTATTTTTTCTTAAAATAATTTTTGAGTATTCCCTTATGTTCCGAAGTATTTATTCCCTCAACTACACATTTAGAATTTAACTCTTTTATGACTTTTAAAAATTGATTTGTAGCATTAACCAAAGCAAGACTAAGGGAAACAATCATTGCAGTATTTAATTCCATAAGCATAATCAGCACTTATCTAGGGTAAAATATTATGGAAGTAACGTTGTCGAAAACTCACCGTTTTTGGATCTTCACCTAGAAAGATAAATAAAAGACCCCGTTAAATATAATATTCTGGAAGCCACTTACAGTATCAGAATATTCAACAACATAGCAGGCATGAAGCACATAACATATTGAACATTAATAATAAAGAGTGAAGTGTCTTATCATTGGGCCACAGCAGGGCCGTGCATCATTGGCCATCAGTCATAAACAAATATGAAATTTTCGAAGACATAATTCGAAAATTTCAGTATTTGCATTGTAACAAATTTATTGATATATTACGCCAATCCAAGTGTTTTTTATTTGTATACAGTCATAAATTGCTCAAAATGTTCACAAAAGTAGTATTGAACCCTTTCCATAATTCGGAACTAGCTGTTAAACGCAGTGACCAAACAAAATTGGAATCATGGTGTATTGCGCAATTCGCTATTTGGAAAGCGGTTCAGATTCGAATCCTGTAGTTGTCATCATAATTTCTATACCTTCCGATAGGTATTTCACTATATCAAAGAGACTGCTCATCTAGGGTGCTTCTCCGATATACCGTGTCAGTGAACGTCATACTATGAACAATAGAGGAGTTTTTTGTACCTAATTCCATAAACAAATTCAAAATTGTTTCAGAATTTTTCAAGAGATTTGTAATGCAAAGGTGAACATTTAAGCTGTTTAAATACATTTGTTATGAAATCTTCGAAACTCAACATAAAAAGTCAACAAAGAAAGATAAAACGAAGGAATGATTTGCCACCGAAAATGATATCAATTTGTTTGTTGGTAAGGTGACAGGTTGTAAATCATGATAATGTTTATTTTGCGTGATGATACAGACAAGTTTGGACCATTGATAAAATGCGCTACTTTAATGCCACAAGATGTTACCTATTTTTCTTTGAATGAGCTATATTTTGGATCATTTTGAACAAAATTATTTCAACATGGTTGTACAAGGTTGTAATTTACAACGCATGGTACGGATTAAGAACAAGACGAACATATATCGACGATAAATCAATCTTAAATAGAATATATATTTAGCTATCATAGATAGATTGGTGCGTATATAGCTGTTTCGTTAAGCCAAAAATAGCTTACAGAATTTTAGTATTAATGTTTTACCTATATTTTATTTCATGTTAATATACGTCTATTATGCCACGTTTTTGATATTGATTATTTGTATCAAGAGAACCCGAAACCTATATCTATAACCTTTATAATAGTCGGGTATGTGGAAGAAATTGAGGATTCACGTAAGCCCAGTTGGTGCTTTCGAGTTAAGGATATTTTCAACTTATCGTTTTCAAATCGAAATTAACCATCTCTTATTAGCCGGTAGAAGTTTTTTATTGCCGTTTCGGTGCTATTAGAACTATTTTAATATATCACAGTTCTAAATTCTGCTTTGAAAAGATTAAAACAATACAGAATGAAATAAAAACCCAGACATTTGCTCACCAGATGCCAATCGATTTTTAAGTATTTATGTAAGCGGAAGGACAGATAAAATATTTGTTCTTGCACATTTTTTATTTCAAAAGGAAGAAATGTTATTAAAATTTATGGTATGATATTACTGTGCACAAATAAATTAAAATTAAATTTGAGATTTCCAATAACCCGTATACTATAAATTAGTTATTCTGAAATTACATTATGATTGAGCCGACTTATTGGCCTGTTTTCCGCGGAATAAATTTGAAGTTCGTGATTATTATTCACTGAACCAGCTAACTTGCTTGTAATAAATTGTTCGCAGTAAAACTTAATTAAAAAGTAGCTAAGTTGTGTTTACCCGGTTGTGGATCCGGATTTGTAATTTTTGTTTGTGTTCGGTCCATTTCAATAATACATACTGATCCTCGATCCCTTTCTCTAAAAATAACAAAAACATACATATCGGCATTTTGACAGCATACCGGATACTAAATTTATGTATGCGTTAAGATACCTATGCATTTAGAATTATTATTTATTTTATCAATCACAGATGTACATTCCTTGCCTAAAAGCAAATCTTACCTCTGATTAAATGGCCGCACTCGCACAGCTACTTTTACCCTTTGAAGAAACAAAAAACACTTTCAGGTTGGGTAATGGTATGTGTATATTTATGAGTTTAAGTCGACCGTAACTAGTGCAATGTTCGAATAAAGAACTGGGTTTCCATCAAATACAAAGTTTTTAACGAAAAGGCATTTGGCATATTCTTTTTCTTAATTAGAATTTAATACAATCAATAGGATATGATTTTGATAAACTTAATTTCGGCAAATCTTATGTGCAACATCAATATTGTTTAAGTTTAAAACGTATACCCCACTGTGCAACATAAAAAGTTCTAGCTAGAGCCAATTGACTATCATTTCTTGAGTGCAAAATAAAATAATTCAAAAGTCTTTGTCGCTTCAAACTGGTAGAATATGAAAATGTTATTGCTTAATGAAAGATGTAGCTAAACTCACCCTTCTCCTTCGGACGACATTGTCGCTGATTAGTAGAAAGCGACTTCCGTTAAAAATTTTCAAATACAAAATATGAAAAATAAAATAACCTAAAATCTGGAATGGGAAAAAAATTAAAAATGCGTTAAAGACTAGTGAAATTCACTAACTAGAGAACCACATACTATTCTTTACAAGGTAGTAGTTACAATAGATAGTTGCTCTTATCATTTGGGCTTCGGGCGCCACGTTTTGTTGTCGATAGGAGTTGATTTCAAGAAAAAAAATATATATCTGTCCCTTCAGTGCACGTCCGTAGTGATTGAAAGAAACACGTTTAACATAGAAGGACGATTAGTTTTGAGTCTTTAACAATACTGATTTGAACAAAAGGGTGGGCTCGTAATTTGAGAGTTTCTGTTCGCGGGTTCTCTGTGTGCTATACAAGTGGAAATCATGATAAAGGAACTTTACCTAGCCAGACTGAGTTTATTTATCTATATATCGTCATATGTTGTTCATGGCTTGAGAATTGGGATGGTTACAATCTAACCTTTGTCCATGGTAGACAACAAATATATTATTTGCTTGAGAAAATAAATTTATTGAACTAAGAACCATTTTCATTCTGGAGTGAAGGGTTTCGATGTCTAAACTGTGTGTTTATATAAATATACTTCTAAATTTGAAGTGGGTTGAATCAAGATGCTTTGTCAAAACAATATGCTATGAATAATGGCGTGTAAATATGACGTTATAGAAATGGTTGTCTCTCCAGACTTGATAAACATAAACTTGTTATCTGAATTATTTTTGTTCTCAGTGAATAGTGCTTTGAATAGTTGTTTGTGTCGTTTTTGTACTATACTTTGAACATTTTAATTTTGCATAGATATAAGAAAATACAAGAAATAGCCAGGTTGACGAAAAACGAAATTGGGAAAAAAGACAAGATTGTAAACGCTTAGTTATATTGAAAAAACATGACTGAAAATTTGCTAGTTTGTACTAGGTATGTACTTGTTGCTATAGATTGTCACCTTATTCTGATTTTGGAGATTTTTTGGCGACCATACCAGGATCTATTGGCTCACTAGTAGGAAGACCTCGAACAAATTTGACAATTCCAAAATCAACGTTTGAGTTTAGCAAAAACACGATGTTTGTAATGTGCAGTGCGTTACTCGCAAATAATACAAATGCTAACACTCAAATTCTTTGAAATATTTATTTAAATGCGAAATTTGTTATAAATTGTTTGTGGCATTAAACAATTCGAGGAAAAATATTTCTTCGAAGCAATAATGAAAGTTTATGTCCGGGTTAGACAAGCCACAGATAGCTTACAAATTACTTCTTGTGTCGTCAAAATTACTTGGCTAGAAAGCAAATATTTGATCAGACCTATCCTTTATTGCTCGCTGCACCGTCATCCATAAATTATAGCTGGTTATTTTATCACCTTACCATTCTGAAAATCGTAATTACATAACGTATTAAGATAATCGTTCAAAAGAAATACTGTAATTTTGGACATTGAAAAATCTCATTGAGTTCGTTGTACTTACATTTACTGGATATAGCTACAAGAAAAGTTACCTTTGTTTTCAATAAATTTCACATGTGACACCTCAGTAAACCGCAACAAAATTATCAGAATTTTATGTCATTGACAGCGACTTTCACAGTCCAGCAGAAAAATTGTTTTCCCAGTACCAACTTTCTTATCTGGGAGGCAGCCATAGTGGCCGACCCATGGTGCTAAATAAATCGATATTTCTAGTCGCGCTATCGAAGTTAAAAGAATGATTAAATGCATTAATTGTTGACCATTTAAAAATGTTATTCAATTTATGCTGAAAACATGAAACTCCGAATAGTAGACTGACTGATGAATAAGATTGTCAGGAATTTAAACTTAGGTGAAAATCTCTAAATTAGCCTAATCTGGTTGTTTCACCTCCCCATATTTTTTATATTTCTACACCAATATAGAGTTTTTGATATGTATTCAATTCATTGGTCGACCGCTGCAACTAAAAAAAAAAAAATTTGTAGCTGACTAATATTAAATATTAACCCACGCCATGGTTGGTCAACTAAATACCTATTGTAAAACATATCAAAAAATCGATATGTTCGCAATAATATTTAATGCATCACGAATAAGTGAGAGAGCTACTTTATAGTGAAATTGCTAGACTTTCCTCGCTAACATTTTAAAGTTCCACTGCCCCTTCATATATCTACCTATCGGAAAGCCTACCTATTACGTTATATGATTGTGAGGTCTGTGCACCGTGATATATAACACACAGAAACATTCAATATTCTATTGTTGTCTCTGCGCACTGAACCATCCCGTTGTTCGGGGCAAATCCAATAGAAGAATATATCTGATGTCACTGCGATATCTAGAAGTAAATGAGTTGTTGGCTAATTAACTAGCAACATTTTCAAGTTTATGTGGTCATTTTAAAAATGTCTTATATACGTTTGTCATCTCAAATATTGGCTATAACTCATTACAAAGATACTAAGCAGTACATAAAATTATGTAAGATAATTTAAAATTAGTTGGCTGTGAGTACCTAATAGAAATGATGAAAAACAATTATGTATGTTATTATAATATCTTTGTAAATAAACTTGAATTAGGTTATAAATACAAATATGATCATGAAATATTTAGAGACAAAATGAAATGAAACTTTTTAATAAATTGTTATTATGTACTATATTTCCCTTTCCACATGCTGTATATAAACAACGTCATATACCGAACTCGAACAAAAGAAGAGCGCCTATGTAATTGCAATCATCCTTTTGTAAAACATCACGTTCATACAACATCATCTGCGACCACCTGGTAGATTTCGTAAACGATTTAGGATTAGGATATGGCCAGGTAATTTGTTCCATAAACCCCAATAAATTAAAAAGAGGTATGACAAAAAAACTTCTTTTATTAACAAAAGATTTATAAATTATCAAGTGATAGAGAAAAACCAACTTACTAAAATTGTTGGTATATATATAAGTTACAAATGTAGTATTTTACAAATACTGCGTATATATTTGAGTGTGCATATTCGCATACGTAGACAGACACAAATACCCCACGCAAGAGTTAAAAAGTGATTGCTAAATAGCAAATAGCCGATCAGAAATCAACATGGCGAATATTTAATTTTGGATAGCTAACCACATAATTAGTAAGTAACTCCATATTTTTGTACAGCGCTAAATTGTTAAAACCTCCTGTTTGCATTAAAAAAGCTTTTACTTAAATTTTGCTGGTGTGCCATTTTTACGCCTATCAATAAATTTACCCTAACCTGACTTGAGTATACACAGTCTTACGGTAACATGCTAATATTTGTAATTTGAAAATGTCCAGCCAATGCATTCAAATAGCCCCAGCGTAGCCTTGAATATGAAACTAAGCCAATCCTGTCAAAATCAAACACAACACAGCCTAAAGACAAACAGATTCACACGTACTCCCATAAAACACCTTGATCTCCCAGATAACGGTAGTAAATTGTGTCAGTACAGACACTAATTCCAAACTAGAATGTTAAATTATCGTGTATGATCTACTGTATTGACGACCCACGCCTAACTTCAATGTTTACCTATCTTTCTTGTGACGCAGAGACCTGGAAACGATTTGTAAAGGAAAGGATTAAAATGATATTTGACGACCGTGGTTACCAAGTGGCAGACAACATCTTCCAATGTTTGCTCCGTTATTTATCTTATGCGGGTGAGGTTTGAACATTTTGGTCATAGGTAAAACTCTTCTCAGCTTTTTAAACATTATTCTTTGTAAATATGGAAACTAAATTTTCATAAAGACTGGAAATTATTTCTTAGGAGAACAATGAAGCCTATACACTTCACTTCTTCAGTTTTTACCTTATTGTTGTGTTGCCTAGATAATCCAGATTAATAACTGTTGTCTACTTTTCTAAAATAACAATTGGTCGGTCAGTCGGTCACGCAAATTCACGTGAGGTCTATTATTCAAAAGTGGTATACGATGTTCACGCACTGGTCGTGATTACAATGTGTAACTGAAACGTTAAACAAATTTATCTGGAAAAAGACTTGTGTTTTATTGAATGCGTTAAGAATGAACCATTTTCGAACTAATCGTTTTTCATTTTATTACTGACATAACTGAGAGTTTCAGATTCTACTTTTACAATCCATCGACAATGAATAATCATTTGAAGTACGGTATGTCGTGCAGGAGCATTTCCAAATGTCAGCAAAGTAAAGCACTTTATCGTATGTGGAGTCCGCAATATGAGGCAAATTGATATGAAAAACAACCCTCTGTGACATGCTCTGTGAAATTTTTTTTGCGCACAATTATAGTCCTACTTCTCTGGATAACCGAATTTTTTGTTTCCTTGATCTCAAAAATATATCACAGTGCCCGAGGCTGGAAGATTAATACAAAAATTTAAAAAAGGGGCCAAAACCATTTTTTTTCGCTTAGTACGCGTTTTTAAATATATGAATACAGTATCCATTTCTTTCGTCATTGGCAGTACCCTTTGTTATTCTCTCTAGTGGGAAACGTCCACCCCATTCACATCGTGTCTATTTTATCTGGTAACTCTACAAGTTGCGTTTGTTAATATATGTTTCGTTTTGTAACCATCCAAAAAAGTATGAACATTTGAGCTTCTCATATAGATACTCCTTATCATATTTTTTTTGCCGCGTGACAATTGTATCAGATAACGGTGCGAGGATCGATTAGCAGCGCTATTTACTAATAATGGATGATTAAAAACACAATCGCGCGTTCTTTATTTGTATTAGAATCTTAGATTTGATACCAAAATGTTGAGTATCGGTTATTATTGTTTTATTTGCCACAAGTCCATAACAACAACAATTCAACTTTACAACAATTACATCACGTTACAGACAATTGTTCAAGCAACAATTCGTTTTCGTGCAAAGACGAAAATATATCACATGACAGAGATAATGACTCACACAAACAACTGAAACCTGACATAATTTAAAATTTATACTATTTCTTGCTTTATTTAATCAGCACTCGTTGAAATTTTACAAACTTATTTTCTGGGATTGATCATAATATATTTATTCTAACATTCTACAGTCGCGATATGTATGAAAGGTGGACGGAAGATACCGCTACATTGTGATTGAATTGAACGACAATTCGTCGGCAAAAATAAGATTCATTTTGTCTGAACCAATTGAAACACGAAACTTCATTGTTTTCCTGTCCAATACTTATAATTACGAACAAAAAATTTGTGGGGTCATCACATCTCACTCTGATAAGAATGTAAGAAGTGTTTTCGATGCAACTAATATATATATATATATATATATACGTATTGTCTATCTCATCCTGTATTTTTTTATTTAGTCGTTTGTTTTTACTTTGTTTAAGTTTATGAGATAGCGGTAAATCTGGCGAATAAAAATATTTCAAATACCCTAAAAGCTCAAACTCACCCATTTGGTAAAACAAGTTAAAAAAAACACAATTGCAGTTTTATTCACTGTGGTCATGTATTTACATATCGAATATTATTGACAAGAAATGCCATAATAAAATCAAATATCGTCAGGTTCTAATATTATTTTTGTTGAAGTAGGCGAACATCATCTTCAATAGATTTTCCCATTTCCAAGTTCTTTTCGCATTCGATCATGAATTCAACACCGTCTACAACCATTTGCACAAGTTCAACTTCAGAAAAGCCAAGACGATCAGCATTTGATATGTCAAAAATTCCTCCTTCCGCTGCTGTATCAACTCCACCTGTTCCACGTTTTTGTAAACGAAGTTTTCTGAGAACTTCGTCAAATTTTGGATGTTGGGAGAAGAGAGGTATCCTTAAGTGAACACCAGCTCTAACACCGGTACCGAGATTACTTGGGCATGTAAGGATATAACCGAGGTGTTCGTTCCACATGTACTCGCGACCAAGTTCCTTCATTTGAATTTCAATCTGAAAAGGAACGTTAAAATATTTTTACGGTACGACATATTAAAATTGCAATATAATAAATTTTACAAAATGAATGGATCAACTGTATTTTAATGCTATTGTTGTACGCAGTGAGCATCACTTTCCAAAGCAATTGTGTCGAATTCGTTAATTTTCAAAACGCACCTCTCTAAGTCCTTTGCACCAACGGGTGAAAACTTCTTTCATTTTCCCTCCATTCTGCATTGAGATTACTCTGAGGTGATCTTCTTCATTTATCCAAACAAGAAAATTCTTTTTGTCGTTATGCCTGAAATGTGTTTTGCATTTTATAACTGTACTTGAATATTTTTTAATTTCACAATAAAATGATTATCACTCACCATATTCCTCTGGCATCTGGCCAATCACGAGCCATGCCGGCGGAAAGTAACAATGGCGAAACGGGTTTATCAAACAAGAAGTGGTCATTAATTAGTTGTTCCTGATCTTTGTCTGACATTATATTCAGTGGGTAATATATTCCTTTTAATTCTCCGTCCAACTTTTCTAAGGCTGAGAAAAAAGTTCTTTGGTTAAATGATGTTGAATGTTTGTAACTTCAGTAAAACAGTGATCAAAATCAGTACCTTTGTATGAAATTTCTTCAATTTTTCTTCTTTCAGCGCGGCTACAGTGTGGCGGAAGGCATAGTCCCCTGATACTCCTTCCAGTTCGTACTCGAGATGAAAGAACATATTTTTCATCCAAGCAATCACCTCCCTGAAAACAATCAAAACGATTCATATATTGTTTTCCAGCATGATTTTTATTTATAATCACCTCGATAAAAAGAACGTTTATGTTGAAAAATATGTGCAGCAAGCTCTTATTATTGAAAAGTTACAAAATCACTGAGAGGGAAATTACTGATTTTATCAAGCCTGGAGCATCCACAGTTTAGGTTGTTTACCATCAAATGTTCTGGATTCAAATCTGTCTTATGTTTGGCTGTTTTCTTGTATCCGTTATGCCTAGCTTCAATAACGGGATCGAATAATTCAGCAAAAGTTTCATACGATTCTTCGTCCCCAGCAACACATCCCACCGTCATAATGAAAGGATGTCCTAAACCAATATCATATTTTGGGTTCAAAATTGCTTCATGTCACAAGGATAACGATGATACAAAGATCAACATTATACCTGGATTATCAACGCCGGTTTGAATAACGTTGTCGATGTTGAATCCATTTGGACTTTGTCGGGATCTCAAGGTTTTGTAAATATCTTTTGTCAAACATTTTGCCATGTGGTTATTGTGGTTGGATAGATCCGGAAACTCCTCTCGTGCTGTATATTTGATAGTGCTAGTATTTGGCATTTTTTGCTGGTTCGGTATTCATTTCCAATATAAATTGAATGTTGCAAATATTCTTCTCCGGCTTGAGTGGGTATTCATGAGATCGATGATTAGTTTCTGTTCATGCTTAGTTTTGTACCATGAATTTCGCGCCTGATTAGTGCGAACAACTACCTTATCAAGCCAATGTTATCACTTTTTGTCGAATTGCGCGAACATATGATAATACCGCCAAATAAAATATGCGAGTCAACCCACGATTCCACGAACAAAGATTTACGTGCCAAAGTGTAGACTTAAATGAATTAATGTATTTCATGCATTAGTCAGCGGCTACACGAGTGTTGAGTAATAAAAATTTACTAGTAGAATGCCTATATTGATGTTGCGACTTGCGAGCTGCCACATTAAATTTCAGAATATATGCTCTACAGCAGCGGTTCCCCAACTATGGGTCGCGACCCGCTGGTGGGTCGCAAAAGGAATCTTAGTGGGTCGTGAAAAGATGTAGAAAGCTTTGATTATTTATACTGGTTATTAGAATCGGTGGCGACTATGTGAATCTTCGAAAAAAAAATTGAATTTAAATTCTTATCTGTGAAAGTTTCCTTTTTACGATCTTCTCAAAGGAACAAAAATTTGCTACACAAAGAATGACCATGTGGCTTTTTTTAAGCATAGCAGTTTTGTACACCGTACAGCACTTTGTACCGTGTTTCCCTGAAATTTAGACAGGATTTAGATTTATTTTCTTTTGAAGAATAACACTATGTTTTTTTTTAGGTTTTTTTTTTTTTTTTGGTTTTTCTTTTGTGTTCATACATTAAAAATAAAATTACATTTTAGAAAAGCACGAGATTTTTTAATAAACATTATATAAAAACCGAAATCCATTGTTTTTATTTGTATTTCCTATAAAAAAATAGCATAATTGTGATATCACACAATCTTGAATAATGGTGTAATCACCACCTTACATCAGGTTATTGAACCTATCCTCTTCCACACATTTTAAATTTATTTTAAGGGTAGGGTTTAATTAAAATCATTTTTAAAATTCAAATTAGGTCTTATTTTCGAGGAAACACGGTAGTTTGGCGATGATTAGCCATTGCTGTGTTCTGTGTTATGTCATAAAAATTAAATGAGTCGCCATAAGCTGTGGTAATAAATAGTGGGTCCCAACAGTAAAAAGTTTGGGAACCACTGCTCTACAGGTTACAAGTTAATTCGTTTTCTAGTTGAACGCAGCGATGTATGTACAATTGGATTCCTCAAGCAGTACATTCTCATAGAACTCTGTAACACCCTATACCTTTTCTGCTAATAAATTTATGTCAAAATATGATGTTACCTTGTGTGGCGGGAATGTAGTAAGTCAACGAGTAAATCTCTTTATTCAATTTCAGCAAAATTATAGTTGAAAAATAGTAATAGAATATTAAGTTTGAATTGAAAAAATAATCAGCCTCTTCGTCTCTTCAATTTTTGAACGTTCAACTGCAGATGTCGTAAAAAAATAGCAGATGTGCCCAAAGTACACATCATAAGTGATTTTTTACACAAGTTCGTATGCACCGTAGCACGTCCCTTTATTCGCTAAGAGCCGTGAGCGACGGGCCATTCTGTCTACTCTGAGTGAACACCAACGGCATGCGACAATGCTGAATACTAGATCAGCTAATAAAAATAAACTTGTCTTGGTTTTATGACTGGTTTGGGAAGCGGATAGCAAGTTACTCTGTATGGCCAGATCCCCACAAATCCCTCAACATTTTTCCAAATTTAGGAATATTATGAGTTTGTAAACTAATGTTTGAAACGATGCAATGTTTGTGTAATACCCCTTTTTGAAAGTGATTATTTGTCACACTTTATAGAATCGCGCAAAAGTTAATCCGCTGTATAACCAACCAACCAACGTGTATAAGGCAGGGATGAGCTGAAAAAATCGTAACAACCGGAACGCACCTAATTTGCAAAAATGTAATATATTCACAACACGACGCGTACGTTTACAGAACTGCGAATAAATTATATGAAATATGTTTGTATAATATTATAAGAGTATTCATAGCAATTCAATACAAATCTAGTTATTAGAAAGGTATAGAATGAACTTTCACGGGGTCAAAAGTTGGGGAAACATCTATTACACGTTACTGCTGTACTAAAGTAAAACTGTAAAAAGACGTACGAATTATGATGTAACAAAACATAAATTAATAACTAAGTTTACCAGAGAAACTAGACTTTTTGTACCACAATTTTATTCAACAACAGGAACGAAAAATGAAGTAAAATGTCAAACAACCGGAACGCCGTTCCGGTGCGATCCGGCCACAGTTCACCACTGGTACAAGGTGAATTGGAGGTTTGGAATGTATAGTATGGTATTGTTTAACGCAAATCAGCACAATTATAATAACAGAGAACTGACATTCTGTATGGTTTTATTGATCAAACTCAACAAATGAAAAATGTGAAAGACTTCAGAAAAAAAATACAACCACGTTTAGAGTTAGTTGGCATTTAACGACCTGGCGCCATCCAGCACTAAACATTGCCCTGTCGTCCAACTAGAAGCATCAGATGCCAAAAACATTACTGCGCTGACGACATCCTCAACCGTCCCAAGTCTACCCATTGGATGAAACTGGGCAAAATTGTCCCATGCTGAATCTGCATCTTGATTATTCTCAAATTCATGTCGAAGTAGTGATGTCCGTATACCCGATGGATTCACAGCATTAACTCTAACTCCTTTAGGAGCATATTCGAGAGCAATTGTTTTCGTAAACTGATCCAAGGAAGATTTAGTCATTCCGTAGATAAGAGCTTGGGGATATTGTATTGTACTGGCCACGCTGGAGAGATTAACAATATTTCCCTTGGATTTTACTAAATGTGGGATCAATAACTGAGACAGATAAACTACAGATTTGATATTAATTTGAAACATCCAGTCAAAATCTGGGAACTTCACACTTTCCAGATCTCCAAATCTTGCCACTCCTGCATTATTAATAAGAACATCGAGTTTTCCATATTTCTCAATGGTTTTCTCTGCTACTTTTTTAATATCTTCTAAATTTACAAAGTCAGCCAATATTGTTA
Source organism: Styela clava (assembly GCF_964204865.1). Classification (NCBI taxonomy): domain Eukaryota; kingdom Metazoa; phylum Chordata; class Ascidiacea; order Stolidobranchia; family Styelidae; genus Styela; species Styela clava. The sequence continues at coordinate 7,154,056 of NC_135263.1, forward strand.
GCACTTCTCTCGCTCCTTTATCTTTACAGTCTTTGGCAACATTTTCCAAATTGACTTCATTTCTTCCAGTCAGTGACAACAATGTACCATGCTCTGCAAATTTGCGAGCAATTGCGGCTCCTAATCCACTCGATGCACCCGTTATTAAAACTATTTTCCTTTGAAAAGAACTATCCATTTTATAGAACAAATTAGCGCAAAGATAATTAGACTTGATCAGCCCGTCGCTCTGTGGAAATTTACGCGAGGGAGTGAAAAGAACTGTCTATGAATGATTTTATACCAGTGCGAGAGAAATTAACCACTGACTTAGTAAATTGTTTCGGTTGAGCAAACATGCAACGTTGCGTTTGATTATTGGAGTGCGATCAAAGCACTGAACTGAAGATACATGTAACGATCTTCTCTCTCGTTTTGCGTTGTCTCAGCGCGGGATAAATTGATCGCCGCCATCTTTGCATTTATGTTCCCAAAGTTTCTTCGTGCTGCATCTGGTTTTGGCCTGTTTTTCATCTATTTTAGTACCCAGTGATCCGCATATGGATGTATATTCGACACTTACTGGATATTCAAATACAATGATATTCAAGTTATAAATTTAGAGCCTGATGTGGATCTCGTTCTGAAAACAATTTGGTTGTTCACGAGATTACACAATAGAATAATAGATGATATAAATGGAAGCAATTGGTGTTGTCTGATATCATAAAAACGCAATAACCTTCACGGGGAAGATTTCACGCCTTCGATTGAGGGCGAAGCGCACTTTAGTTGATACTCCCGTAGTGTGTGTATCAGGTTGGGGTTAGGCCATCATTTTATTCCGATTTTCCTTAATTTAGTTCTATTACGAGTTCGGGAACTGTTTGTGTTAGTCAAGTGAATATACCCCCTTCACATAGGTTTCAGTTCCTGTACACAACTTGGTGTAAAGTAGGCGAACAAAATTAGTTATCTCCATATTGGTACACACACTTCTGGAGATCCATTTAGTTCCATTTTTATGTATAGCTCGGGTACTACGAAGCCAGGCCACACAATGATATTGAGCTCGCCACGCAAAATACGGCGATATAGGGGGAGCGATTCCGATAAGCCATGTTGGTTAATGTTCTGTGGTCGTTGTTGGATGCTTTTGACTGATACGTTGGCAATATTATTAATCCACGACTTAACGCAAATTGATAAAACAGTCAAAATTAGCACCGTATGGCGGGCTGGGATATATTAGCGTTTGATACATAAATGTGAAACGAATCAAGATCAGGAGAATATGCAAGTAAAATCGACGCAAATAATTGATTTCTGTCAAATCCCATAAGAAATGCATTACGCGCCTCGTAAAAGTTGGAAGTCTATCGCCAAAAAAGAGAGGCTTGAAATTGTCTCTCGGAAATAAGAGAGAAGCGCACTCTATCTCTGTAGATCACAGAAATATATTTCCAGTTCAGTGAGTGCGATGCTATATTGCATTTTCATGGATCAATTGGGATATCGTATGGCGGTATGTTCAGTTGCGCTGCACAGCATACATTCTCGCATATTCATACTCTTGATCCATGATTGGGCCATATCTCAGGAATAATTAGCGGACTTGGGGTTGACATACCATAAATCGAATATTCTCGATTTTGAATATTAAGGCATTTCCATATACCAGTGACAGAGAATGCAGCAATGTGTTTTGAATTAAACACTTTTATTTATTTCAAAACTTCCTGTGGGCTCTGTGGGATTCGTTTTCCTATCTGAAGTTTTTTGAGGGACGTCGATATAAAATTAAAAATAATTTTAGCGCTTCCGCGACCGTCCATCAGCGGATCTTGTATTTAGCGAAAATCAACGGATCGGTTCCATTACATTTGAACCCACGATAATTGCATCTGCATACTATTGCATCTACGGAATTTTTTTTACGGATATTTGAACCCATATTAACCCTAACCCATGGATTTTAGCACCCTCATATAGATTGAACGCGCGGATATACGGGTGCAAATGTACGGCCATCCAACGGACCTCGTGCTCTGCGAAAGTTGGACGTTTTCTTACGAAAAACAACAATTAGGTGTTTCAATTCACGTTGAAACTGAAAGCATTAGCCATCGTCACGGGGTCTGGAAAAGCTGGGACAGTCATGGTACTGGTAAGTTACCGTGGCTGTTCCACAATTCCAGCTTCCACCGATGTCGTCACATCTTCGATATCCAATCAAAACCTGTTGCGTGATCTGGAGTTGAGGTGTATATATAAAATTCACAAATTGAATGAAGGAACTGAACATCATCAATAAAGTACTTGGCAACAGTCTGAAATTGTAACTTTTTAATTTTTTTGTTACTATTACCCTTTTCAACAAAGGAATACGTTTATAATACAGAGAGTTGCCTGTGAATGTCGAATAATTTATTTTTTGTTTTGTTTTTACTTCGTACCTCACAAATCTTCAAGTAGTGCAAACGAAAGATATTTCATTTAAAAATGGTAATGTCTGTCTGTTTAGTGAAATGAAAATCCGGCGTTTGAAGGTTTACCCTTTTTACGACAACAACAATCTTTAAACACCATATATTTCAAAGCAATTGATGAAACATTCTGGATTAACAATAATAACTCTATATTGCAAAACATTTTCAAAATATTATCTATTAAAAATAATTTTTCGGAATCAGAAATAACTTTTATCAACTTCTTGAAATTTGAGTTCTAGTATTTTTTCATTTCTCTATCGACAACCAGTTTGTTTCCGAACAGGTTGAAGCATGAAAGTTGGCTGATATTCCGACTTCATGAAGAACATTGATGAATGCTGCAACCTGTGACAAAGTTGGTGTCGGATTTGAAAAACAGCCCCAAACCAAACGGTGCCCTGCAAACGAGAATAAGTACTACTATACTGAATGAAATAAATATTATTCAGAAAAACTGTTCCATTATAAGCATTCCATATTTGAAATAACAATGAAAAGTGAATGTATTCAAAATTTGAGCTTTTGGTACACTGGAGAGATGAAGTTTTTCCATGCAATAATAATGATCTGACTCAACACAAAATATGTTTATATCTTTATCATTAAGCTAATGAAATCTTTGTGAGAAGTGAACTATTCTTGTGTTAAAAAAGATTGTTATATTGCTTCCATTAGATATGAATGTGATGTGTTATACCTTTACCAGCGACTCCATTAGGTGGACATATAAAAATTGCGAAGTAATTTTCATAGTCAGTCAAGAACACATGATCTCCATTGTCGAAAAAGTTGTCTTAAAAAATAGAAGTGAATCGATAAGCTCCCAATGAACAAACTCTGTAACATATTTAATAATTTGACATATTCGTTGTTTAATGTATGCTTACCCATATCCAACACCGCTTTCCTATCCATTGCGTTCATTTCGCTTTCGTGCTTGGCGTGATTATGTTCTACAAAAATTTAATTTATCAAAGAATGAGAATGTGTTTTATGGTATTTAAAAATTAAATGTAAACAACATACTTCTGTCTGATTTGCTCAAAAGATATGTTCCATTTCCGTCATTATTGAAATGAACTCCAAATTGAACAAATCTATGAAAAAGTGGAAGTTGACATATTAACATTAGCATATAACTTTTCGATTGTGTCATTTCCTTTCGTACTGGTTAGCATTACGTTTCACACCGAATAAAACATTCGTATTCAATCTAAAATATATTAGAATTGGTAAATTCATTCGAAACTTTTCGATTTGCTATAACCCAGGGGAGGAAATGGGCATAAAAATAGTCAGGGAAAACCTGAAATAAATAACCTGATATGTGAATTTGTTTGAATGTGATCATCTGTCGTTATGAATTTTTTAACCAATTTATTTATTACAAATAGCTTTGATTTGCAAGATTGATCACATATTGCTTATCTTCGTACACAGATTCGAACTCTACCTTCTTTTATTCATTCATTTAATAAAATGGTGAAACTATAATTACCCAATGATGCATTTTGTCGAAAAAAGTTCTTACTGGCAGATGGACAGTATATTTTTTGTTACGAGTAAAAGCTCCTCATAAACTCACCTAACACCGTGTTCCGTTAGCAGTATTCCGAAACTGGAGTTTGTAGAAGTGAAATTATTAAATCTGGCGCAGGAAATCATCGACGCTGCAATATCATTGGTCTGCAGTCCAGCATACCAAGTAGTTCCAATCAACTACAAAATTGGGGAATTAAAATTCAACACAAGACACTGGGAAACTTTTTCAACATTTTTGTCATTTATAATATTGATCAAATATTAGGTTCAAAAGATTTTGCGAATGTGGTTTCATTTATCTAATATAGATTGAAAATCGCCTAATATTTGCAAGATTTTAACATAAAAAACTGACGAAGGCGCACACTGGAATCTCTATCGAATTTATAGTCAGTGAAAAGGCAATTTGTTATAGATTCACTTTCTCGGCGTCTAGTTCGTTTGTCACTTTAGGTAGATGGCATCTTTGTGATATGGATGCAGTCGATACTAATGCAAATGATAACGGCATCATAAGTAACGAAACGCACAGGATCATAGTTATTATAAGTTTCTGTTAATTCTCCTGTGTTACGTGTAGCAAAATTAAGAGAATTTTAGATATTTATGTATCAAACTAATTTTTCATATTCAAAACAGAGTTGAAGAAGTAGGCACAATACTAATAGGTATTTTCCACATATGCCATAGAACAGCTATAAAACAAAACGCTCATTTTCTCAACAAAAATAAAGTACGATATACTTCGTATAGCATAGCTACATTGCAAATGATACAGTATCCAATCTTAGCTTCTACTTACATGCTTTTTTGTAATGTTATTTTTCTTTGCACGTTCACGTTACACTGATCAATACGTTTGAGTGCTGCAATTCAAATATACTTGCACAATACTGAAAACAAAATTTAGTTTGCTATGTTCTGATTATCATAATGAACGTGATGCAGCCAGACACGATATCAAGATGCGAATATTCTTTGTTTTGTCTCGCGACTCAATCAGTCACTCGAATTCGATATGTATCATAGTAATTTTATTTCAGTGGAAATCATTATAAGTTCGCTGCCAATATATGTGCGTGTAAAATATCTGGCCTTATTGCAAGTATACATAGATGGGAATATACGTATGTTTTAAAGCAGGGGTGTGCAGCCTTTTTCACAGGCGGGCCAAATACAAGTAACTGGGTGAAGCCACGGGCCACACCTAGAAACTCTACCTATACAAAAGTCTCTTGATACGAAAAATTTGTAGTTTTTATTCGGTATTTCTCTGTACTTTTATGTTACCATAGAATTTCTACTTGTAAAGGGGTTTCCGTAATTGGGACGAAATTGATTTGTTCTAAGCCCCGTCGTAAGTAAAAAAATTTTAAGTACGGTCCGTTCAATCCCCCACAAAAGTAGGACATAAGATTTGACTGGCTAAAAAAAGACCATGGAGAGTAGGACGACGGTGGTCGGAGGAGGCGTTGAAAGTTGAAATCTAGGAGAGAACCTAATGTACGAAAACGAGCACACGCATATGAAATTCAAAATTAGAATTTACTCCTTTTATTTTGCATTTTCATTTAAGTTTTTTTCTTTGGTCTTACCTGTTACGCGTAGCATCGTCTTCTCAGCTGAAACTGAGTTAGACTTATTGTACGTACTCGCGGAAAACGAACGGGCCAACGGTATGGCAGATAGTTGATTGGCTTGTGGCAGAGCAGGTGACTTCGTTTTCGTATTGCTTACGACACCATTCGTTGATTCAGAAAAACGCAAATGTAATTACGCGATCATCGTCATTTTTAAATGCATGAACCTGATTTCCGAATTATCATCTGCCAATAAAAGAGAATTGAGACCGGAAATCTTATTTTATTTTGCGAGTCGGCGCTGATTTAAATATTTCATGTCGGCTGTTATGACTTTATTTTTGATTATAAATTAATACCATTAACTTAAACTGAACGATATTGTCATCAACGACGCCGCGATAGATACTAAATAATATATTTTATACGATCTAAAACGCAAGAAATGAAAAAAATTGCCCTTATATTCGGTCACTATCGAAATAAACGGATGAAAACAATTTATTACAACACAATTTGCTTTCAGATTTATTGCCGAGGTCGCACAAACTACCTCGACAAAATTGAAATACACGATAAAAGTTGTAAAATATTTCTAATCCAAAACATCCTCGCCGTGTAATGAGCACTTCAAGTCAGCGCTAATTGAAATCCTTTCATGCCGACTGTAATTTACTGCCGTATCGCACACGACTGCCTTCGATTGCGATAAATATGATATAATTGAAAAATGTTTTAGACCCAAACGTTGACGGCGGCGCTATAGGATATGTGTGCCATATTCGATATTCTTACAAACACGAAAAACGGTAATCGAAGTTTGCGATATTCAAATTGGACTGTGATTCAAGCACTGCATTAAATTAAGCGTTTTAGCAGGGTTCTTGGTGTTTTTTGACGGGTTTTCACTGTTTTTGGGCGTTTTAGCAGGGTTAACCTAAAATAAAAAAATGTCACAACACGCGTTTTTTGTTTTCGGTTTTTGGCCTCTCGTATGGAAAAAAACTTACGTTGGCCGAAGCAATGTTTTTTACGAAATTCTCCTAAGTCAATTTTTTGTATCCAGAGCCTTTCGTAGGTAGAGTTTTTACTGTAGATGCAAGCACAAAAAAATATTTCTTTTCGTTATTGATTTCACGGCATTGTTTGGGGTCCTGGCAGAAATGTTGAGTTAAAACACAAAAATTAAAAAAAAAACTGCTGAAAAGTTGTCACTTCTCCGCGGGCCGCACAATTTTTCTCTGCGAGCCGCATTTGGCCCGCGGGCCGCAGTTTGCACACCCCTGTTTTAAAGTACTCATGCGCAAGTGTATGCGTTCAATTGCCTAGTTTGCGAATGTCCGAATGTGATCTAAAGCAGCGTCACGCCAATAGACCAACGTCCTGAAGTGATGGAAATATTCTTTCGCACCCTGGCTGCTTCCAAGGAGTGGGCAAACTAGATTTCAACCGTTATCGAAAGGTTCATTCACTATTTCACTCAGTATTTAGTTTCATTTCAGTATTTTCCCAGTGCATTTAATATTTATACAATAATAAACGTAAGAATTTCGTTATTTTTTTTAATTTTCCTTGACGTTTCATGCTTCAAACTGTCAATGCAAGACAACGTACCGAATACATTTAAATACCCAATCCCATCTGTGCCGTTGCATTTCAGTGTGATCAACCGTGCTAAGCTTTATTAAGTAAATATTTGTTCAAATGAAATATTTAATATTCGCAATCTGGTGCAGTCCAGTCCAAATTGAAAAAAAGGATCTGTTGCATGACATTTTTGATTTATTTATACGGAAATTGTGGTATGCAAAAATGGCCCTAAAGATCTAGGCATATCCTGATATGAGCAGAGAAAATGAAATATATTTTTGACTAAATGAGTTTTACTGTTACCTAAATATAAATTAAATGATTAAACATTCAGGTTAGCCATAAATGTTACTACAAATTCCCTTAATCTAGCTATCAGTTTAACTATGCTTTAAATTAGTTCAAAGGCAATATTTCTTCGATTCATGCGCACAAGCTCGTACATATAAAGTATTTCACATAGTTATGAGATGTATGAGTGCTTTTATAAAAAATATATGAATGTTTAAAAATATTCCAGAATGACTTTTCAAGTTCGACTGCGTCAAGCAAGTGATTGAAGGGGCATTTGCTTTGTGTACATTCCTTATTGCTTTTTTTTTATATGACACCAGCAAATAAAATTCTCCAAATGTAATTAAAATTATCGATAATATGTATGTAAATTAAATTTATGCATGTGAGATACGTTTTTTTTAACATTACACCAACGCAGGGTTACCATATCGTGCTTATTTCCAAGATTCGTGCCTATTTTATGTTAGAAACATGAATGACTCGTTCATGTTTTGCGTACAAAGCTTCCATGGAAACGAGGGACGATATTTATTATTATACGCAACGCGTATTCGCGCTTTACTGTTACTATTGTGACGTAACAATTATCCGCGTTTCACCGTAACCTAATATCACTTTCAGTGCGAACTGTTACAGTTAATGGTGGGTTATCACGCGAGCATTTTTATTTCACATTTGATTCTATATAACTTTTTTAAGATTTTTGGCGTTCATCGTTTGCACTAAGTTCGTTTTGCGAGACTTGAAGTTCCAAGTCAGCCCTGCTGAAATCGAACGCAAAATTAGTATGTCCCGTTGATGACATAGAAGTGAGAACTTGTCGTCGTAATTTTGCAAAAGCAATTATAGCATTCTGTGTACTCGTTTTGAACCGTGTTCCAGTTTTATTGGGCGGTGCATTTGGAAACGCTCCAGTGGTTTGAATATCTTCAAATAATATCATTGCATTATACGAAATTACAACAAACTCAACTAATCGAGGTCAAGATGTACTCGAGTTCTGTGCTGGACCTTTTGCAGTAACACATTTTCCAGTGGGATAGCGCAAACCAGGTTATTTTTGTCTCAAATCATCTATAGATTTTATAATTTATGGGTTTAATATGCTTTTCTGATCCTGTTACCAGTCTTTTTGTTACACGGTAATATATAGACCAGTGTTTTCCAATCTCACACGTGAGAATATTTCAATTTGATTCTGTTGCCAAAAATATGGAATACTGATACACTGAACATGGGTTTGAAAGTATAAACCCAATGTTATTTGTGCATTTTCGCTTCTGAGGGTTATCTAGAAAATGTAAACAATTTTTTTAAAAATATTTCCGAAAAAATTATTTAGTTTTATTTGCACTTGAACTTTTGTTTGCGAATGATTATACTCCGAAGTTTCGCAAAATTGTCAATCATTCACTTGGTTTTCTGCTGTCAGGACATGGAAATGAAAGAGTTTAAACGGTGAATACAGAACATTACATGGTTGTGCCAAGAAAAATCTGCACATTACTTAAGGGATTCATAGAGGTTATTAGCAGTGGTTCCAGCATGACGAGGTGACGCCCCATACATTAAATCAGACGCTTGCTTTCCTGAGAGAAAAGTCAACAACGACATCCAGTGGGCACATTAATTATCGGACTGAAAACTCTCAGATTTTGATATGTAGGGTGTCCGAAGGACAATTTGTATCAGGACAATCCTCAAAATATTGGTGAACTCAAGGCTGCAATTGCAGATATAAAATAAAGAAATACCCAAAGAAGAGTGATTGACAATGTTGCAAAATAAATGCAATTCTTTCTTTAATGTCGAGGAGAGCATTTGGAATATATTCTAGGAACAACATAATTTTTGTACAAAACGTCCTAGATTTTCTGACACTGCTGGGTATAAACATACGCAAACAAAAATTCAAGTGTAGACAAAATTAAATGTCAGACACCACATGATAGAACAACAGGCTAGATCTTTGCCGTTTGCCAAATTATGTATTTTTCATGTAGCCTTATCATATTTTTTGACTTCAAAGCGGGACGCCTTCTGTAACTTTACAGTTTCCGATTTTACTACATAGGCCTACATTTAAGCAATCCCGGATGTCTTCATTGACCATATTGTCATCGAGAGTTCAAGCACATATTCTCTATCTAAATATCGAGTTCAGTTCAAAAAATAGAAAGGAATAGACGCTAACGATACAAATGGTCTGAATTTAGATTTTTTATGTACAGCAGAAGGAATGAAGAATATTGAAATAGTCTGCCGTTTTCAAGCATTGAGAATTTACTTATTCGCCCAAGCATACTTTCCTGTAGATAACACCTTTAAATTAAACACCTGAATTTCTCGTGTAATAAAACAAAAATTGTATGGACCCAGCCTTACAACAAGTATTCACTGTATTTTTAATTTCACCAAATATATCTAGGGGTGAGCTTAAGCTTAATTATTGACCTAAATCATAAATTTCAGGTTTCATCTCTTATTAAGTGACAATTATCCCACCTTTACAAGCAGTCAGTCATGCTTGTGAAAACTCATATTGTCTTTTCTCGGCATGACATTTTTATTACCTATTATCTACTATGAATTTTTTTTTACATATTTGATTCAACTTTGATTGAACCACTGTGTGAATGAGAAGATATTATGTAAGAAAAAACCTTGGCTAGTCATCCACTGTGATGCCATGTAATATCAGAACAAAGTCAGTTATATATTGGTAATATTTGAGCCTGATCTAAGTTACTAAGAACTTGGTCTCTGGCACCCTTAACATTATTATAATGTTAAACCATATTCGATTGTAAATTGTTTTTTGATCTTTGTACATTTGTCACCGTTGAGTCATATGACGTTAGATTTTCATCAATCTACCTTTATTTATTCCAAGTTGTGTATAAAGCGGTTAGTTCCACAAGACATTTAATCCTATCTTGATCTTGTGGAATACCGTTTATTCATTGATCATGTCCTTTCTGATTTTACAATTCCAGTGTGCTAAACTTTGATTCCAGAACGCAATCATTGAATCCAGAAACAGACTCTCGTACATTTAATTATATTCTTTTCTTACCATAAAGGTTGAATTATTTATTACTACTACTATTGTATGCATATTATACAACTGGCAGGCTTTCCGTTTGTGAAAGTCAGTTTTACTGAAGCCCTGCGCCATACACAATCAACGTACAGTTTTCTATATAAGACCACAGTCGCTTCACAATAGTACAATTGTGAACCACTGTGAAGCTAGCAGCACTTTCAGCCAGAATATTTTTACACATTGAATATATGTTCTACGCGCATATAATGTTCACTTATAGTTACATATAAAAATTGAAAAGGCTGATCAAAATATAACTGTAGCACGGAAATACATGAAAAATCTTTAAACTGAATGAATAGAATAAATTTGACAAGGAAATATTGTTTAAAAAAAGACTAACTGAGCGGAAAATGAATTTTCAGATATTCCGCAAATACGAAGTTTCGAAAAATTATCGTATTTGGAACGTCGATTTCTCGAAAACCGCCAATAAAGGCAGTACCACGACACATAGATGGAAGAAAGAATATTTGCCTCTGCTACAAGAAAGACAAAAATGGCACACTACACAAAGAAATCTGGAAGATGGCGATTTGGTGTTGATCTTTGATGATAGTTCCCCTCGTAGTCCTTGGCCGAAGGCTATTGTTGATGAGACATACCCTGACAAGCATGGTATTGTTCGAAGGGTCAAGGTCCGTACTGCAAATTCTACCTATGTAAGGGATGTTCGCAAATTGTGCTTGTTAGAGGCCATATAGTGACACGCACATACACACACATTCTACATAACATGCACCTATTCACATAACATATCACATTGTATATGACACAACAGGAATTAAGCTTGTACCTCATTCCTACCCTTTCCCTAGAGATTTTCGTTTACCATTTTTATGTGGGTCTAATGATGCTCATTGTTTCAGATTAGTTATTTCTGATTATTTTTTTTATGTGTCTCACACATTGTGCTGTTTTAACATTTCTTTTATCGCTTTAAAAAATACACAAAATACTTTTCATTTTCTCTAATTTGGGCCCGGTATGTAAGAAATGTTCCCTCATCTTAATTATGGTCACTAGGTTGTGTTCCAGAAAAGTGTTTCGTAATATCTATTTCTCGCAATCATGCCAGTCTTACGATAATTGTTCAATTTTATAAGCGTAGTACATTCATATTCGGTTAAATGGAGTGATTAATATCCAAAATTTGATACTAATAATTAATTCCATGTATTATTCCTATGGTTTATACAAGACGAGTCCCAAATATATATTCTATTGAGCCAACTTGACTGTATATTCTGACCAATAATCTCGCATCTGTAAATTCTCCCACACGCCGCTCTCTTCTTTCGTGGTTTTAGTGAGCGCACCTCTGTTCCTTAAGCTCCGTAATTTGTCAATTTGTAAGTCGTATTTTTCATGTTTGTTTTTACTTATTTAGCTAATATTTGGAGTGATGATCATAAATTAGAATAAATTGTGTGTAATTACTGGAATAAACTGACTCATCGATGTTCATTACTACTGCGATAATGCAATAAAGTCAAAGCATCAAATATTGGATGAACTATTTGGGATCGGGCTTTTTAAGTATTTCTGGTGTTACTCGCACATTGGATCACACGATATCACTCCACATCATAGTTAGGTGATAGCACCGTTTATTACTTACACCAACCCCGAATTCAAGAACAGTACTAATTTCAAAGATGCCTTCCCCAACGAGCCTGGAGAAATTCAGACCTATCACGATAGGTCCGTTGATATCCTGGGTTTTTCATAAGATCTTGGGAAGGCGACTTGGGTGAATCATGTCTCTCTCAAACCACTACAACGGGCGTTCCCTCCCATAGACGGATGCGCAGAAAATATCATGCTGCTGGACGCCTTATTGGAAAATGCTAGGAAGCAACAAAATTCGTTGCATATAGCATTCCTGGATTTGAAGAAGGCTCTTGACTCAGTACATCACTCGAGTATTAGACGAGTTACCATTAGGATGGGAACACCACCATCAATGGTAGCATACCCCACGAGCTGCTACATTGAAGTAACAACATCAATCAATGGTGTCGAAGTACACTAAACGTGGGAACAAAGAGTCGGTCATCTAGATCCCGCCCGAATCCGATCCTTACTGGCCCCACCAACCGAAGGAAAAGGACAGTAGTGGGCAACCTTTTTCGGCTCGCGTGCCAAAATCGGCTAAAGTTAACAACGATATACTTCCGCGTGCCGACCAAAATTAAAACAATGCTTTGCTACTTCAAAGCAAAAATACATAATAATGAACCGTTTAAACATGTAGGCTACAGACGGATTCACTATTTGGATAAATATCAATCCGACAAATTAATTTGACTGCTTTTCTTATTCTATATCCTTGGGACTTCTGCTGCTGCATCACCGCTGATAGAGATTTTACATTGGGTTTATATTTTGTAACTTTCGAAGAAAAACACGAAGTACTGGTTTCAACTTCCAGGCTACTCTTGTTACGAGACTTTATAAAGTTCCAGTCATAACTGAGAACAAAGATTCACAAGCATATGCAGATGATAACATGTAGAACAGTGGTCGGAAAACTTTATGTACTTGCGGGCCAAATATACACATTCCCTGTAGCGCACAGGCCGCAATATTTCCGCCTTCGAACAATCGCTAGATTGAATTTCAAATTGTGGCGCATTCACACCTTCTATTATTGCGTTAAAAGCCTGCTACTATGAGATGTGTATGTGCCGTTTTTTAATATATATATTATCCAACAACATATTGTTTTTATTTACTTGTTATTAATGTGAAGGATGATGTTTTTATGCCAACTTGCCCACGGTACGTCGTCCAAAGGAGATCTGACAAGCGAGTACAAAGTTTAATCCAAGTGTAATGCATTTTAGATAAAGCTGTTTGCAGAAATATGTGCTTCCGAACGTGCCCATCACATGTTTTACACTGTCGCATAGATCAGCTGTGACGCAGTCCTGGGTCTCGGGTCGAATTTTTTGTCGAAACACATTGGAATGTTCGGCCCTCGTCGCGAGCTACCCTGCGTTTCCCTTGAATTTTAAAAATCACAATTAACTCGAACGACATGTAACTGACGCTACATATTAGAAAACAAGCGCCATACAGCAGAACTTGTTACCACGTAAATCCGCGTACAGACAATAATAAATTTTGGGTCAGTTTTTTTTTCATTTAATAAATGTCGGGTTGTTCGAGGGCCACAACAAATGAGCTCGCGGGCCGCATTTGGCCCTCAGTTTGCCGACCCCTGTTGTAGAGTAATGCAGTTGCAAAGTTTTTAGGTTTAAAAAAATTCTCGGGAATGGCATCCCAATCATGTAATAGTTCGGTTTCTGCACTTTTCTCTTGTATTCCTTTCCTTTCTTTTGAAATCAATTTATAACAGTAAGCTAGCAAATACCTCTAACCAACATGAGCTGCACAACTCCATAAATCAATCAGAAATATATATTACGTAACAATGTAGCCAAGTGAACGTTGTGTTCATCTCGACAAAATTCGTAGAGAGCTCAGTTGTTACACCATAATCCACCGTATATATTTCTTTGAAGCCATATGTCACGAAAAGACAAAATAGTTTAAATAAATTACAGATTGTTAACAAACGATGAATAAACGAACACCGAGTTTTATCAGATAATTCAATCTCGAAACTATTTATCTGAAATAGGACGATCTCATTTCTGAGGCCTCGCTCGCGTGCCGAATAAACGAGCTAACGTGCCAAGTTTGGCACGCGTGCCAGGGGTTGCCCGCCCCTGCCCTAGGACACATAAGCCAGCATTGCCCTGTGCTGTGGGGACTTATGATCCGGCGGCACGATCGACTCTTAAAATTCGTCGCCGGCAGACTAAAACAAAGGAATGCGCAAGCCCGACCTAATCTGCTGGAGTCAGGTCACTGGCGCCAAGGTGCTAGACGCCCAAATAACGTCTGACTCCGCCATGGGATCTATTTCTCTGGGCCACCAAAAAAGAATAGATTACTATGACAAGGTGTCTATGAGAGAATACGTGGCCCGGGAATCAGGGATCCCCGCAGATCAAGTTAAGTTCTCCTCCATTACCAACAACTGGAGGGGATGCTGGTGCCCACAATCAGCAAGAGACCTTTAATACGTGGGCATCACAAGGGCCGACCTCATGTTAATGTCTGTGCGTACCCTGGGGAACATCTATATGTGCAACATCAGGAAAAGATCCTTGGTGAGGCAGAAGGAGTAGCCACATAATGACGCGATGAAACGCCGACCAAACTCCAAGAGAACCCGAAGAGCAAAGATGGCAACAAGCTCCGGTCGATGAACTGTGGAGTGTACTTGATATTTTGTTGTGATTGTGTGTTTGTAGGGGCAAATAGGGCGAACCGAGAAAAAGCTCGCACCCCCCTCTATTTTAGCCAAATGCCTCGTCATCTAATTAGTGACGCGCATGAATGGATTAACGAGATTACCTCTGTCCCTGTCTGCTATGAGTACATCGGAGGAGGCAACACACATCAACATTCCATCAAGATCACGTCCCCGTACGATCTCGAGGTGGAACCACGAGGAGGTGTTTTTGCTGGCCAGAGAAGACCTACGCTTGGAGGGGGGAAGGCATCAAAAGGAACTGATATGCCCGTCTGCAAAAAGTTCTTTCTCATGGCACTCCGGATGTCATAAATCCGAGACGATTTCAAAAGCATAAAACGACAAATCGCCGGGGGAAGAAATAGAGAAAAACAAAAGATACAAGAAAAACATGAAAGAAAGGCAAAACTTAAGATACAAAGTGTAAAAGAAAAAACACAAGATACCAGTAAAAGAGAAAATGGAAAGCATGAGATATCAATAATCCCCGACATACAAAAGCATCCCGCAGCTGCCTTCCCTGAAAGCAGATATAAAGATCATGTACTTACTTGCCTTGAATCTCTGGGAATATCAGACCGAGGCCATCCACGATCGACTCGACGGTGACGAATTGAAGTCTATACTCAATGAGCATGCTTCGCCTCTCGCTCATCAGTTATCCGTCAAGTATCGTACCGAATCTCACATAAACAACAACCCGGGAAACTGACAAGAGCGCGGAATTCAATGCAAAAAGATTAAGGCGTTGTACCGCAAGAAACGATCTTCATGCGCTGAGCGTGAGATGGAAAACCAACAGCACCAAAGGGAATGGACCCACCAAAGAAAAACTAAAAACGTTATAAAAAACACCATTGAAGCTCCGAATATCGAGGACAATCGACCGGTTACCCCTGTAAGATTTACAGCATGGAAGATGATTGAGCCTATAACCAAAGAGGCGGTCTTAGACACCATCAAAGGACTAACTGAATCATCTCCCGGACCAGATAGAATCTCTCTTCGGATGCTGAAGTTCACACTGTTAGACAAAGCTTCCCGGCCTTAAAAGATCTGGGTCAAAAATTGGAAGGCAAAAGGTTCTTGCTTTAGGACTCGTTGACGACGCCAATATAGCGACGGAGACTGGGAAAATCCTACAACATCAAGTGGACTTCTTCTTAAACGAAGTAAGTAAATGCGGTCTCCGACCTAACGCCAGTTAAATTAGCAACCTCTCTCTCACCTAAGCCAAAAACTAACAGCACTGTAAGCTGAACACTGTAACAATCCTACTGATGGCTATCAGCGCAGCACACTGCAATCTCCAGGAACGTACACTCGCGTTGAAAGAAAATTTATTCTGTTCACAGCTCACAAGGTGTAGATGTTTTATCAAAATTATAATTTCAATACAAGATGTCACTTACAAAAAAAATAATGAAATCGAAATATTCCTAAAACCTAGTCTATAGGTTATTCTTTTTTTTACCAATGTGAGCGCCATACAATGACAAAAAGAGACGGAGCTTCATGAGTACAAAAAAATATAACCCAGGCCATTTGGAACATATTCTAAAGCAGTTTTTCACAAACTGGGATTCGTGATGACAGCACAGGGGAGGGGGTCCGCAACGATATGAAAAGAGTCTGATCGATCTTTAATAATTGATTTCTATTAAAAAGCCAGTGCATCTGTTTGTTTGAGCGTTACGAACGACTATTCATTGCTGTCAGATGATTTGGCTACTGACTAAGTCGTGTTGAATTTAACAAAAATTCAGGTTCAAATACGAGTTAATGTTAAAACCTTTATTTATTTCTCATCCTAGATTTAAATTATATTTGGCATCGGAATCGAAAAATACGCCATATGAATAAGCCGTCTTATCGAATATCCTTTACTCAAGTTAAATTTGAGATTAACTATTTTTATCGAAACACAGGAATCAAAAAAGGAAAGTTCCTATTCAAATCAAAGAAGGAATAGTTTCAGAGGAAGGTTCTACATCAGAGGAAAAATCTACATCGGATTCTACCAGCAGTGACGAGGAGGAAGAAAAAGATAAAAGTCAATCAGATCAGTGCATCTGTTTGTTTGAGACAAATATTCATTGCTGTCAGATAATTTGGCCACTGACTAAGTCGTGTTGAATTTAACGAAAATTCAGGTTCAAGTACGAGGTAATGTTAAAACCTTTATTTATTTCTCATCCTAGATTAAATTATATTTGGCATTGGAACCGAAAAGGGCAAGCTTTTGTAAATAAACTGTTTATTAATCATAGTTTTTCATATTGAGTTTTAAGCCTCCAGCCAAGTCTATCATGTTTAACTGGCCCTCACAAAAAGTAATTGCCTACTCCTGCTCGAACCCCTAAGCCATCTAATATTTTTAGAATCCCTACAAAGGAAATGTGAAGAAACATCCTGATCATCCCAAACGACCTTTGACTCTTTACTTCCAATTCTTCCTCGGTGAAAGAGAGAATTATGCTGCAAATCACAAAGATTCAACTAATCTTGAAATCACCAGTATATTGAGTAAAAAATATAGAGAAATACAGGAATCAAAAAAGGAAGGTTCCTATTCAAATCAAAGAAGGAGTCAGAGGAAGATTCTACATCTGAGGAAGAATCTACATCAGATTCTACCAGCAGTGACAGTAGTGATGAGGAGGAAGAAGATGAAAGTCAACCTGCTTCTTCATTCGATGCAAAGGTTACCATTCTTTGTTTTTATTATTTCAGCTTTCAGTTGTCATCAAGTAGTTGTATACTAAATTTTAGGAACGGGTTCTCTTCTGTATCGAACCAATTTACAACAGGTTCCTTCATTTTTAAAAATGCAATCATGTCGCTATGCAAGCTACTCCATTGAATGAGATTCATCGATGAGTTGAGTTAGTTAGTTAGTTAGGTGATTGATAAATCGCGAACGGTACCGAGGGCTATGAGGTTGTGAAATCAGTGAAAGTTTTAATGAAAAATCTTTATGACGTACAAATTTTTCCCTATTTCTGATCTTCAATTCTTATTATGAATAAAAACCATGTTTCCTATATATATTCAATTAATTGAGGGATCTTTGGCTTGAGTCAAAAAATTTTAAGACACGTCTCCCAAAAATTCAACACATAACTTTCCAGACATCAAATATAACGCTAGTCGTCTACGTGTTATATATATATTTTGATAGAGCTTCATTTTTATTTGAGCGTTACGGACGAATATCCATAGCTGTCAGATGATTGATGGCTACTGACTAAATCGTGTTGAATTTAACGAAAATTCAGGTTCAATTACGAGTTGATGTTAAAATCTTTATTCATTTTTAATCCTAGATTAAATTATATTTGCCATTGGAATCGAAAAATACGCCATAAGATTAAGCGTCTTATCGAATATCCTTTACTCAAGTTAAATATGAGATTCTTACTACTTTCCGATTCCAAACTTTATAGCAACGAACTATTTTTATCGACACACAGGAATCAAAAAGGAAAAGTTTCTATTCAAATCAAAGAAGGAGTACTTTTAGAGGAAGATTCTACATCAGAAGAAGAATCTACATCGGATTCTACCAGCAGTGATGAGGAGGAAAAATATAAAGAAGTAGAAGATAAAAGTCAACCTGTTTCTTCATCCGATGCAAAGGTCCAAAACTGGGGTTCGTGATGACTGCACAGGGGGTCGTAACGATTTGAAAAAAGTCTTATCGATCTTTACTGATCGATTTCTGTTAAAAAGCCAGTGCATCTGTTTGTTCGAGCGTTACGGACAAATATCCATTGCTGTCAGATGATTTGGCTACTGACTAAGTCGTGTTGAATTCAACGAAAATTCAGGTTCAAAAGCCATCTAATATTTTTAGAATCCCTACAAAGGAAATGTGAAGAAACATCCTGATCATTCCAAACGACCTTTGACTCCTTACTTCCAATTCTTCCTCGGTGAAAGAGAGAATTATGCTGCGAATTACAAAGATTCAACTAATCTTGAAATCACCAGTATATTGAGCAAGAAATATAGAGAAATAACCATTGAAGAAAAGGTAAGAAAATATGGCGATGGAAATGGAAAACTGTATGGTTGGTATTGATTACAAGCTAAAGTGTATCAAATAACTGTTTTCCTGTTCATATTGACATGAACTTCTTCAAGTCTCATATAAATCGATATTCATTAACACAAGCGCAATTGGCCTACTTTTTTATGGTGACGGTAGCTTGGCATTTTAGTGGTTTTTAGCTAAATTGAGTACTTTTCTCAATGTTGTTTTTTGTGAACAAGATTTTCTGAATGCAGCCTTTGCAAAAAAAAAACAACACTATTGTTCTAAGCTGGGATAAAGGGATAAGCTGATCATGACTGAAAATCATATAATTTAACATGGCGTCTTAGATTAACAATGAGTTAACCATTAGGCTATCATGCTAAACTAAAATTGAATTATTTCTTCCTCGTCTTTATTACTATCTGGTGCATTGTTAGTAGTATTAGAGCTGGGTAATACACTTCGAGTTTCGCATTTTGGTTTTACGTCATGTGCTATTAGGCTTTTCATTTCCGAGGGACGATCATAAATTATTCTTTGAATTTCAAAATTATTCTCTATAGTTCTACCAGTACCAGTCTACCAGTGTAATCAGCGCTCTTAAATATATCTACCTCATATTTCACTCGCTCGTCTTCATCCCTATTATTTGGTAGTAGACTACTATATAGTTAGGTAATATTCTTCACCAAATGTGAAATTAATAACAATCCAACACCAGATATTTTGACAATTTGTCTAGCTCAAGGAACAAAAAGAATAAAAAATCAAAAAAAAGCTTTTTCAGAATGACGAAATATCCATTTTTGACAATTCGCGAAATGAAAATGTCAAATTTCATCTAGCCAGTGTGCAATGTTATTGTACACCGGGGTGAAAATATTGATATTGGTGACTTACATTAGGAATTGGACCAGTTCTCACCTGTCTTTGGACCCCGAAAGGTCGAATTGTAAAGGCGGAATAGGCTTTGTCACCATCCATAGAAATAACATATTATACAATGATACGTTATCAATTGAATCAATTTATTTCATTACACTGAAAAAACCCAACAAACAAATTACGGTACCGGTACCGTGCACAAGAGACAGGACAAACAAACATGGAAGTACTGCATGGAAAATATGTATGTCACAAACATAGAATAATCATGGAAAAGTCCACTCTACAATAACTCAGTTAAAAAGCAATACTGGAATAATACCCAGTGGCATTACAGAGTTTAGCAATGAATCTAATCAGATTGTATGGAAAATCGCGGGTCTAACATCAAGGAGTGCCCGGAGTCAACGTTCTGATCTTTTTGTATTATTAGTTATTATAATTTTAAAATGGCTAAATTATAAAATGAAAAGATATAAATTGTCTTGCCGTCCGGTTACTAGTACGATTCCGCATATAAATAGCTACGTTTATGCCTAACTAATGACATTGTCAGATTGTAGGGTTCTTGGTACCGGTATTGTTCTAGACTAGACTCCGCGTGCCGAGACTGGGCTTTCTTTCAGCTGTCAGTTTCAAGGACTCAATTAATAACGAGATTGCTTGGTTGTGCAATGTATTCTCTAGTTATTAGGCGCGGCAACGATAAAACAATGATTGCAACCAAACTACAGGTCATCGGAAAACATAAAGAAAATTAAGGTATCCGATATACAGCTATTTTTGGAAGCACAACTGAAAGCTGTCAAATAAGCTAACACACAAAACCACGAAAACAACAAAACGTTTACAGCCATATATGTTCACGCATGCTTATTCTATTTCGCCACGCGTAGTCTAGTGCAGTGTTTTTCAACCATTTTCTTTTTACCGTGGTATATCTTTCACAATTTTTCAAGAACTTTGTATACCTTACAAATACCAAGCTTTATTAGGGCTTAAATAAACATTAAATCTTAAGCACAGAGATTGTAAAAAAAAACTGGCGATATTGCAATATCACCATGCAATTTGATGGGCTACTGTATACAAGTTGTGGACGGTCAAAATTCGACTGACGGCCCTATAGCGTCAATGGGAATAATGTTCAGCGCGAATCAAGCTACGTGCATGGCGGCCGATATCCTCAACCCAGACGCGGACGCCTGCATTATCTATTCTATATATTTGTGATGTAACAATGTGCTCAAATCGGTTCTTGCGTAAATGACATTGTATATTTCAAGTGCGCCGCGCTTGCATTGTTGTCTCCAATTAATTACTTCATAATATATTATATTGGAATTTGTTAATCCATGACTTTGGCTGTACACCCTTCGTATACCCTACATATGGTCTGGTATACACTTGATTGATATACCCGGTTGAAGAGAACTGGACTTGTGAGTAGTGACATTGAAAGAAAAGGATCATTTTACGACACATTATTACATCGACATAAAGCAACAAGACGAAGAGATGCATGAAATTTCAAAATTATTGAATTAGGTAAGAAAAGAAAAAGTCCCAAGTGTAGTTTCTTGAAATCTCTCGCGCCCCTCTGGGGGGATTTTTGATGCTTACTATTTACATAAAGTTGTCTTAGTTTTCTAATTATGGATTTTTGAAAACCGCTTCAACGAAAATGACCCTTGAACACGTAGTACTGAAAACTCAATGCAGAACTTGCCTCGCGCATTTGCGAGTAAGGTGTTTAACTTCTGTTTTTGCTGTTAATCCTAGTTCCTCATCGCGTAGTTTTATAAAAATTGAAACAATAATGCGATGAAAACAGAAATGCTAACGCATAGAAAGTTCTGAATGTAAGGGGATCATGCAATGGCGTTTTATGCAATGACAGAATGAACGTACCGGTACTGACCGCCCGTCAATAGGCTTTAATATTTAAAGAACTGATTCTAGAGTAAGTTTTTACCACTTTATTTTGTTTTTGGCTGTTTGGTGTAATAATCGGTCAAATTAGAATGCTACTAAGTCACACTATTATATATATTACCCAACTTTACACATGGTTCAAGTTGCAACCTGAGCGTCTGGGCAGTACAAATCGTAGATTTACCAAGAGAGTGATAGTCTACGACAGCGTTTCCCAAAACTGTGTTCCGCGAGCGTCTTCGAAGTGTTCCGTGGAAAAAGAATCAAAACTACGTCGAAAATGGTCGCCATGGTGATCTATGGAACGTGAAGTTGTCGCCCAACTGACCATTCGATATCGCGTCACCGTCGGCGGGGCTGATGCGAAATAACATTGGGGGATTGTGGACGTCTTAAAATCATACAGTTGTAACCAGCGGTGGGATTCAAATTTTTTGTTAGCCGGTTCCATCACAAAAGTCATATTTTGCCGCCGGTTCTGTTACAAAAAGTCATGTTTTTTCAGTAATGCTAACCGGTTCGCTGATATCATAAAATTCCGTGAGACGGTTCTATAGAACCGTGTTTACCGTGTTCAGTTTTTTATCCATTTCACATCATTATGCAACACGAAACTGTGCATGCTGAACATTATTAATCTGTCTTGTGAGTGGTGATATTATCCCGAACTCGTGTATACCAGTTCTATCAATTTATTTGTATACTTTATGTTTTCCACTTCACACTACTGTTATATTGACAATACAGGCCAACTTTCAACAAAGGTACACACACATTGAGCTGGTAATTCATTTAACAATGTTGGAGTATGATTAGAGAGAACACGAGATACCAGTTCAATCATGTGTAATTACTAATAAAAGAGAAATGTTTTTGAGTTCATCTTGAAATGAAGTTGGCCCTTCCATATCAAAGGATATATTTATATCGAGGATTGTTTGGAATGAAATGCCTGGGATAACAAAGCACATGTCTAAGGTCAATGCAGTATATATATAACACGAGGCATCAAATAATGGAGATTCGTGATAAAGCATTTACGGACATGAATGAATTACGTGTGATGAAATTGCGCTTGCTGAAATGTCATGGATCAGAAATTTTAAAAATATATCAAAATTTAAATTTGATGAACTGCGTCAGATGTCGTTGTTTTGATCCATAGTTTTCTTCTAGGTTTCAGCACCCGCATACAGATTGAACCCGCGGATATACACATGGGTTCAATGTACGGTCACCATGTATGCCTCATGATTCCTCAGTTGGGGTGAAGGTTCTTCAGTATGAATATCAGAATTCAGAATATCCCCCTCCCCTAAACCACCTAAGCCGATAATACCAGCTGATCCTTTATGTTTATTTGACTTGGACTAATTATTTAGTAGGGTTAGGATTAGTTGGGGTAGAGATTCTACAGTTGGTCTTAGCTGGGGTGGAGATTCTACAGTTGGTCTAACTTGGGTGGAGGTTCTTCAGTTGGGTATTCTTTGGGGGGGGGGGGGGGGGGGCGGGGGGGTTTCCTCAGTTGATTCATGTGATCGTAGTTTAGAAAATATCGTCAATTAATCTTTTGTTGATTTATTCAATTGTACTTGATTTAAAGTCCCGCGTGATAAGGGATCGCTTATTTTGGAAGTTACACAGGCTTGGACTGAGAATCATCATTCTATAAATGAGCAGTTCCAGGTGCACCCGTTGATGGTAGCTGGACTGTGTTCTCAATGGACCTTTCCCCGAGCATCGACTTCCTTGTTTACTTTGTGACATTGGCCAATCAGCAAGATGCAAAAAGTGACGTAACAATGCCTCCTTTTCGCATTCGCTCAGACAGATTTTCAAGCGTGGTTGTAAACATTACCTCGTTTTCGCGTTTTTGATCTCTATTCGTTAGTTTTCAGTTGTGTTTCAGAAACCTAAATATAAATCAGATAATTCAAAGATCACTCTGTCTTCCCAGGAGTTTTAATTAAATTGCAGTAATAAAAATTAGTTTAGAAATAGCTGTGATAGACTAGCCTGAAATTCTTTACCGGTACTTTTAAAAAACAGATTGTTGTATGCGATGAATCATAATGATGGTTTGAAACACATACTCCATTTTACAAGCGCCAACTCGTAAAACCACTCTTAAAATAGCCCCGAAAATTTTGCAATGGTAAAGTATAGGAAAAATTTTCCGGGGGTTAAAGGTCGGGGAAAGGTCCATAGCATTGTGAACCAAAGCCCATATATACCTAAGTTGCGCAACAATGGAAATTGGCCGCCATTTTCGATCAACATCGCCTGCGAGGTTACGGCGGTTCTGCGTGATCCGCGGCTAGGCTGGTGACTTCTGCTATAGAATTAAAGGCCGTTCGGCTCTTAATTGCAGCGGGAATAGCAAAACAGTGCAACTATTGAAGCTATCATCAGATGCAGAGAAGGAGGAAATGGGAAAATAATTGTAGGCGACGTAAAGGCTGGAAATCTGGCCCAGGCAGTTCCTTGTGTGAGGTTAGTCAAACGAATGGCCTAATGTCAAACTAACACCAGGAAAGATAGGTTGTACACAGTTTTAGGATGATGTCATATTTAATTATTTATGTCACGTTGCCGATTCGACTCATTTAAGTTAGCTCTGACCCCAGGAAAGTTGAGAGTTACGTTAAATTAGTAAGATTTTCTAACTGCTGGCTTCAGGTGTCAGGTTAGGGAAACTGTTTTCAAATCTTCCTAAGTAATGCAAAGTCAGAACATTGCATTGAATGTATCAGATTCATTGTCACGATTGTTTAAAGTACTGCGGTAACAAAAATTTATAGTAATTAGCAGCATTATGAGTAGACAATTCGGAGCTTAGTGGAAATAATGAATTTCTGAACTGAATGCGTGTTTCGTTAAGTCACTGTCAATTATATTTTGTGTTAAAAATGGGATGCTGAACGCTTGTTATTTCGAAAGTACGTTCATTGTGTAACCTACAACTCATTCCTTTTTCAGACTTATTTTTGAAGAATACCAATTTGATCCGAAGAGTACGGATAAATGGAAAAAATCTAAATAAAAGGGGATGACAATATTCGATGTGTCAAATCCACCAAATAATTCAAATCATCAAGACCTGAATTAACTAAAATATTGACTGAGATGAAGTTTCAAAAAATAACAATAGCCCTACAGTGAGTTGTGAATGCCAAAGTAAACTTTAATTGCCAGTTTGAATGTTTGTAAATCATTTCTTAAACGTTTTAGGTTTGATTGAAACATCCGACTCCAGGACGAACCAGTTGTGTCATAAACTTATAATGTTGGGTCATATAAAAAAGCACAAAAATGTGAAAATTGGGGGGGGGGGGGGATTTCCCTCTAATCGTTTTTTGCGATATGAAACAACATAACACTTTCATTATAACACGGGGGTGCCTTTTTTTGCGTTTTTTCTCATCCACTCATATGTAGTCGCCATCGCTTGGCTGACATGGGCAGTCCAGAGCTCGTGATGGAACTAAGATGAGGAAGGTCAGAATAAATATGGGCCTAACCGTCACTTGGTACACATACTGCTGAAGTTTCAATTATTGTACCTTTTTCATGTCTTTGGTATTTATTTGTTAAAATTTTAATTGTTGATCAATCGAATAGCACTTCTTTTCTATGTCTTTCATATTTCATATAATATTACATATTATTCTTGATCAATTAAATGGTCCATTTCTCGTGTCTTTGTTATTTGATAAGTATTATTTCTTTTTATTGGTTAATCAAATTATTTCCAAATTGATCTGGACTATTAGTTTATTTGTAATGGTTTCATGAATCATACTGTAACACCAAAGATTTAAATAAAAATGTTCACTATTCCTATGATGATCATTGCTCGCTTTGTTTTGTAGACACGATTCCCAAGATGTGAATTATTGAATTTTCCTATTGATTGATCCTTTATGTGAGTCAGAAACATTCTCAAAACCCCACCTGCTAAACCTTATTGATAAGTACATTATAAGTATTAACATTTTTGGAGTGCAAGTTCGCAAAAATTCCAAACATATATAAAAAGTTCATGCATTTTTTAAACATTTTCAGATTATGACAAACCTATGAATAGAATTCCTCTTGCCCTTTCCAGTGTGTTACTTTTTTTAATACTGTGTAATGTGTATGTCCACTGAGTTGCGCTTTATTTTATTTATTATTTTTCACGTTCAGACACATTCTCATCATATTTATTTTTTGGTCCCTGATCCACTTTGTATATATAGCCAATTTTTTTTTTTTCTGATTATTATCGTCCAAACCCCATTGAATTTAGTTATCAGTTAAGTATGATTTTCCATCACATCCCTCATTTTGTTCACAAATTTATTGTAAAAATATTATCGTAATAGTTCAAGTTTTGCCACTAGTCATTTTTCAGTGTTACTATTAATCACTTCAGCGTATATCGCCGGATGAGAACAGAAGGGGCCTAGGTCACATTTTTGGAAAATTCACTTTTTTCAATATTTTGGGGTTTTAGCCATGCTCTACAAGGTGGTGGTCTTGAAATCCTGAATTTCTCAAAAATTAAAAATTTTAGCTGGACTTGGGACTATAATATTTTGTAGAAGTTAAAAACAGAATGGGCCCAAGTCCAGCTAAAAATTTTATTATTGAGAAATTCAGGATTTCAAGACCACCATCTTGTAGACTCTACAAGGTCTCTTGAAAATCCTGAATTTTTCAATAATAAATGTAAATAAATACAATGTAGTGCATGGCTCGAAACATCAAAATATTGAAAAAAGATAGTCCTAAGTTCCAATATGATGGGCATGAGAAATTAAATGTCCGAAACTTACATCCCTAAAAATTTGTTCAGTGCAACTTAGGCCTAAGTCACCTTGTTTTACCTTTCATCCCATACAAAAAATTTCAGAAATTGTTGAGAACAGAATGGGCCAAAAAGCTTTATAGGGGTAAAAAGCAGGAAGGAATTGAAGCTGAAGTGCCAACAAATATTGATTACAAAGATATTCTCATGCACATCAAAATAACCAGAGCTCAGGTCTTTACTAAGTGTGAATATCTAGCTAGATATTCAAAAATGAAAAAAATCCAAATTGGTTTTTGCGTTTTTCTCAAAATTGTGGTTGTGGCTATTTTATTGATGACTGTATTTTTTGGTTGACAAAATAATAAAATATTTCTCTCATTGTACTACCATGTGTAAGGACGTTTACAATTCAGTTATGCAGCTGGAGTGTCTAAAAGGGGCGAATTTCTAATGTAAAATTGACATCAATATTTAGCTACAGTCCCATTTGACGTCGCCTTCACTGTCGAAAAATTTAGTTCGTTTTAGTCATTTAGGCCTGTTGTACTGTGAAACTGTGTGTGTCTACTATCCTAATGGGAAAATCAACATGGAGGTTTTATTGCGCCATCAGGACGCCTTGGTTGTCAGCAAATTCCGGGACGCCAGACGTCAAATTCGGGATTGTCCCGGCCATTCCCGGGACGGTTGGTAGCCCTAGCATAATCAGGTCTCGAAGAGTTTTAGATTTTGCCTACTTTCCCGAAGGCTATATGTGTGTGTGTTGACTTGCATTGCCTATATATTTGTTTTAGTGTTACGGAAAATCGAAATAAACTTTACTTTACTAACTGTGCGTTGCGTCTATATTATGTTTGTTACCGAGCGGCGTGGGTTCTCAATGTAAGTGCCCCGTATTGGGTTCGATACTGATTGAGACATCCCATCGGATTTCTGCGCCCTCGGAATATACCTACTAATTTAAATCTGCCCCAATAGCCTTTTAAAACTACTAAAATTAGGCTTGTTTGCGTTACACTACTCGAGCCGAATGATCGAAAATGGCGTCCATATGACGCCATAATGGGACAAGTTAGTTCCGCGGGGTTGTTGTGAACTAACTAAAAATAGCCTATAGCAGGGCTACTCAACTATTTTTACCAAAGGACCGTACACAAAATTTACCTGGGTCCGGTCATTCCAAGGATACATTTTTTGCTACTGAACAAAATTACAAATGCATCGTTTGACAAAACACAAGAGCAATGCTTAATTAATATCACGCTTCGGTGTTGGTATGATAAGGCTTCAGTTGTGAAGCCGAGCGTCTGAGATGACGCTAGTGTAAAATATATATAGGCTATAAAAGCAAGCTAAATTTCACCGTCATTTCCAAAAATCTGTGAAAAATGTTTCAAGAAGCCACTTAAACTTAAGTTTTCATGCCTTCATTGACATCTTCTTGATCAGTCACATAAGTGAGTCAATTAAGGTGACCATATTTTCAAATCGTAAAAGGAGGACACATCGTTTGGTAGATCCATATACCACCTGTGCCTGAGATATATGTATATTATCTACTAAATTCTCGAGGATTAAAAATAGTAGCGACAATAGACGATGTGACGACAATGCAATAATGCATTCTTGTCTTGTCAACGAGCAACTGTAGTCGCAAGTAATGCACTCCGCTTCGCTACCAGCTCGATCTTTCCTAAATCTAAACCATGGATACTTTTGCTTTAGTTCCTGAGCAAAAAACGTTTTTATTTTTGGCATAATTTACTGGGTCTACTGTGGTAATTTTCTGCTAAAACCGAAGTTTCACCAAATTGCTAAATACAAGATGAAATGACGTAAAAGAAACAGCAGAACAACACGATTTTTACGTGATAAGGAATGCATTTGAACGAGAGCAGTGTCCAATTTTTTCGGGCCTGCCAAACCACGAACGCTATTGTACAAGCGCCCTTTTAACCCCATTCAACGGTTGAAATTATGAGCGCAATTAGAACTTCACAATAGATAAGCTAATTTTGTGTATGGTTATAGAAAATTAACATTGTGGTGTAACCTTACCTTAGTTACCAATATGTAGCGTAGAAATAGTCATTGTTGTGTCACTTATTTCCTACATTCAACCTGTTCGTAAAACTGAGCGCTTTGCTACTTTCAAAGCTAAAATACACAATATTAAACATTTTAAACATGTACAGACAGATTCCCTATTCGGGAAAATATCAGTCTGGGAGGGTGGCACAGATGAACTATACTACGTAAGAAATAGGAATGTAGCCAAATTAATGCTGCGCTCTTCTCGACAAAATTTCTTGAGAGCTCATTATATTCTTTCGTGACAGATATTACTTGAAGTCAAACTAGACACTGTGTGATGGGCAAAGAAATACGTTTCCGCCGTGTTTTCCTTATGTCACCTTTCATGTGACACTCATTTTATTACGAATTGTTATATTTGAGTAATTTGAAAACTTGCAGCGTGAGCAAGCTTAGTGCCATCGTCAAATAACAACCAAGTCCGTCTAAGTTGGTATTTCGGGACCTAGCTAAAAATAAAACTGGATTGCGCGGCGTTAAGTCGGCTCTGCGTTTCGCTACTGTCACATGACCCACGCTTAAAAATGGAGAAGTGTTTTATTACTAAAATAAAGGCACAAAGCATTAGAAAAGGGGGTTTGAATCTCGGGATCCCAACCCCAGTTGGAATAGCTAAAAAACGTTCTGCTATTAGATACAAATATACGCTAAAATTGGTCTGTGGGCCGCACGGAATGTATCAGCATGACAGGGTTTGAACCATCCTGGTCTACCTCATCAAAAAACTCCCGACTTCGCTGACCACTAGATCGTTGAAGTGCAATCGTGGAACCGCCACATAGTGCAAATAGTTCATTAGTCCAATTGTTAAAGGGAAAATTTTTTATTGTTATAAAAATGCAGCAACAAGGAGGATACTAGGAAGAAAAACAACAACAATTTGAGAAAACGACTCATAGGCCCACTTCGTGTCAAATAAATAGGTTTCAGTGTTTATTTTTAATAAAGAAGGATAATATGATACTTGAAGACGAAAAATAAGCAAACATTTCAAAGTGTTAGGCGTCTGGTGAACTCGAAATATTTTCCCAATGGGTTCTCGTGGCGAGTTGCTGAATGCGCCGTGGAAACTAAAAGAATTGTGTTAAACATACCTAACTATGAACATATTACATTTATCATAAATGTTGTATTGTTTCTTAATTTAAACGCTGTGTATATGAATCAATTCATTCAGTTTACTATTCAATGTCGTTTACTTTGCATTACGTAGTGTTTGCCTCTCTACCTAATTGCTTGCCTATAGCAAAATCAAAAGCATTGATGTAAACTTGCTAATGAACTTAACAATCAACAAGCTAGGCCGACGGTTAACGAAAATGCCACTACCCCACCCTAGTTACTCCACTTAAGGCCGACGGTGACGTGATGTCGAACAGGTCAGTTGGGCGACAACTTCACGTTCCTTAGACATAGATTGACGACCATTTTTGATTCCTTTTCCACGGAACATATCGAAGACGCTCGCGGAACACAGTTTGGGAAACGCTGATCCAGGTTTTCCCAGTTATGTTATTCCTAGAGGCCAGGGATGGCAAACCTTTCTCAATGAATGGGTCAAAAATTATATTTTTATCGCGGAACAGAAGACAGTGGGTCACAGATATTTAATTAATGTTTGTATCTATTAGAAACTTCTGAAACCAATCTTATATGTTTCTATCATAAGCTTCTTATGCAGCACTCCTATCAGGGACTTTTTATGGCACTCGATTAGAGTACGAAAACACGCACATGAATTCCCAAAAATGTTTAGTATGATGCGGCAAATTATTTTACGGTTCCAAAGATTTTGGAGGGAATTCCACTCTGATAGTGTTATACTTTTCGATGAGCTTTCAACCACATTACGGCTCTTTTGTGCACTGCCCCATTGCTATTTCAGATTTCTAGGTTTTTACAAGTCCGAAATTTTTTTTCCCACGGCATTGTAGGCGAGAAACTAATGCAATGCGAAGTAGCATCTAGTCTAGTTCCTGTAAAAACCCTAAAATAGTCTGCAGATGCACTTCCGAAAGAGACATGATGTTGTGAGAAATGAACAGATCAATTGCATCTGTGTCATAAACACCAATAGCTGAATAACGGTAGACAGCGGTACAGACATGCGTCGAAGATTGGGGGTTTTGAAAATTACCATACCGGCCCGGAAATTAACAATTTAAATATGAGCAATCGCAGCCCTGACTGCCCAACTGACGGTACATTATAATAGTTTAGTTATTATTAGATTAATTTAAGGCCGGTTTTATCAATTTTCATCACATATATGTTAGCATATTTTTATTTTATTCGTGCCTTGGCGGGTCACGAATAAAACGCGGTGGGTCGCTTTGTGACCCGCGGGTCAGTGGTTCGCCATCCCTGCTATAGGCCTATATATACTATCATTTTCATAACATTTACTCATCCTTTCTTAACTCAAATATTGAAAGCGACATGATTCTATGGTTGATGAAATGCATAAATTATTCTGGTTCAAAGTTGGTTTATAATTTATATAACAGTGGAACTTGATAGCATCGCAACTTATAAACTTGACTGAATGTTATTTCAAACCTACGAGAAAACAACGTAGGCCGTTTTCAAATTGCGGTCGATTTTTTTTGCTAAATTGAGATGGAATGGAAATTATTTTCTGCTTACAAATGATACAGCGCCCCAAACATGGACATCGCTGTACTCTACAGATTTCTTCCCAACATCATAGGAAACCCCCACTGTGAAATACTGTAGGACCTAATATTGTTGGACTTTGAACGGAAGAATCTTGGGGACCGATCTGGACCAGAATATGCCTGCATAGAGTATTAGGCATATATACATGCGGAATTACATCACAACTTCATTCTTTGGTGTGAGAAGCGTTTATTGCACTACAACGACTGTGGCAATCGTATCGAAAACGAAGTTCGCCGTCAGGGAAGTAATTGGAGTACATACAGTTAAAACGAATCTGTGTTTTTTACACTAAAGCGCGTGTATTCAAAGCATATGCTCTCTTTCTCTCTCCCTATATACATATATATGTTCTGAATGAACCCACGTGAAAGAATTGTTTCAATTGGCAACAACGACATATAATCCAGTTTTAAAGAAGATTGTTCAAGCCAAGGAATGTTGTAAATCGCAACAAAACAGCACTCGAGTCGGTTATGTATTTTAAAATAACGACATCAACAAAACTTAGGGTAAAACCTAATTAACTTGACATTGGTTTTTCATTGTGATGTTGCATTCTCTAGCAATAAATATATCAATAGCTGGATTCCTATTAATATATATTTCAATTTAAAAATATTTTCTTTTTTGGATATTTATGAAGAGAAATTTTTTGAAGGCATACTTGACCTTTTGTTCTAAATACCCTAACGTTGCACGGGGTACGTGATACGCCTGTCTGATTGCGATTACCGAAAATAATTAAATCAGTGTACTAAAACGTAGGCTAAACATTGTAAGAAAAAACTACAACACTATGGCATCATATTAAAAAGTTGCACTCGAACGACCTAGCAGCTACTACGATGTAGTAGTGCACTTTAGCCTTTCAATTTCAAGTCATTGATTAATTTTCAATAGAAATGATAAATTTCAAGGGATAATGGGAGCCGTAAAGAAGCCGTTGACTGGTCTATATTCTATCTATACGATTTATCACGGTGGAAATTTTAACAATGCACTTGAATTTATTATTCCTTCACTCAAATCTGGCTGCTCCCCTGGTCCTGATGGGATAACCAAGAAACATCTGATAAATTCTCATCCTATTTTATCAGCGCTTTTATGTTGGTATATGAACACCTGTATGAATCATAGTTATACTCCACCATCTTCTCTTTAAGAACAAAAATTTGTAGCGCAAGTAACTACAGGCAGTATCAGTATCGAGGTAGCCTCTGTCTTATCTAAGATTTTTGAAGAACGTATTTTAAATAACATTGAATCTTATTTGACTACATCTCACAACAAGTTTGGTTTCAAGCCTAGTCACGGTACTGACATGTACAGTTTCACACTAAAACAGCTAGTTGCTTATTATTCCAAAAAATCCTCAGCAGTTTTTATAGCTTTTTTTGGATGCTACTAAAGATTTTGATCAAGTTAATCATTGGTCTCTATTTCGTAAATTTATCAACAGAAAAAGTCCGAAAATATTTTTGTATCTGATTGTGCACATGTATCGTAGTCAATCCATGTTTGTTAGCTGTGTGTCAGATGCATTCTCTGTCCATAATGGCACCAAGCAAGGCAGTATTTTAAGTCCGTATTTATATGCTGTTGTCGTGGATGTTCTTTCTAATAAGGTAAATTTATAGGCCATTGGATGTGTTGCAAATAGAAAAATGTTCAGTCATATTTTTCAATGATCTTAATTCTCAAAGTCAGAGATGACCTTGACTGGAAACGTCAATACAATTTAAAAAAAAATTGTCAATTGTTTCACCACTGTGAATTTTTTTTTATTTAAGACATGTTGCAGTATTTATAACTACCATCTTTTGTTGTTTTCTGATGATTATTATTATAAATAACTTATCATTTCGTACAATAATCGCGTAATTCAGTACATTTCTAGATGTGAGAGTATCCGTGAAAGAACGGTAGGCTATTTGGGAACATTCCCTCATCCGAGGCACTCTATAGAAAAATATGTGGTTGTTTATGAGTAGATGTTGAAATTCAAAAAACATCTTGTTACAATCATTATGTCGGCGGTTTGGCTCACCGTGGTGGAAATAGGCTCGCCCCCGCATCTCTGATTACTTTGCGTGGGTTCGCAGGTTCGAATCCCATGCGGGGATGGTCATGTGCGAAAGGATTGCTCCTCGCCACCGTAGGGTGGCTCACGTAACCGCTGGTCGGTTAACTTGAACCTGAACTGTTTGTGACGGGCTCCTCTCCGATTCTAAACTTTCTCACTTATGGCCTTTCAATATAAACAGGACCTGTGTGCTACGACGCACTCTTTTTTGAGTCCTATGAGCTTTTTAGTCTACTCAGCCCTACCTTAAACTTGATTCACTTCATTGTGGTATTTTCCTGTGATATTCTTATATACTGTGCTATTTTTGTATTTGACTGGGTTTATTGATTTATTTGTGTTATTTAATATGAACCATGATGGTCTGGTATAATAAACTTGAATTGAATTAACAAACTAAATCCTGTGTTTTCCAATGGGTTTTAACCCTTTGACAACTTACCGCCTCAGTCAAACTCAAATTTATTGCATGTATACATAACAATGCGACCGTTCTGCTAGCACCAAAAGTGCTCAAGCCAGACGCTCGATCGAGCGCCTCCTACATATTAGTCGAGACAACGGCTCGCTCATTAGCATCGTCTTTGTACTTTAACATTTTTTTGGCTCTGCCGCTATCGACACCGAGGCGCCGCTTCTGTCGCGACGCGGCACTCTCTCGCCCGCCGAGGTAGAATGCCGGTCACCGTGCGCCGGACGGCGCGGCGAAAAAAAAAGACAAGTCTAACAACACGATGGCCCGGCGGGTGGAGTGAAAAAAAAATCCCAAAAGGACAAATCGAAGATCTTGAGGATGACTCTCAACACTTCGCAGTGAGAAACTGCTCTTGTGGGTACGACACCCCGATCTTTGATAAACAGCATCAGCGATGGTGGTCGATCGACGCCGCACGACGGCGGAGTCACGCCAAATTCATAACCCGGTTCCCTGGCTCTTTGGTTGTCTATTCTCGATATTGTGATCAAAACAGGCATCGTTTTTCAATATATCCTTCGCATTTTTTGACGTCTTGGACGCTCTGTCTGTGCTGTTGTGTGGCGTTGTCTGTCGGATAGATTTATATTTGGCAAGTTACAATTGGCGCAAAAGAAGAAAAGCGAAGTTATAAATAGAGTACCGGTACCGGTACGCTACCACTGTCATGCCAGCCAAATACCAGCCAAATATCAAACTCATATTCCCGAATTTCATATTAAAGTGTTTCCTGGTCTAACAAAATGTACTTCCTGACTTTCTACGAAAACTAATACTTTGGGACATCACGCTATCGGAGGATTTATATTCAGATGTTGATTTGGGAATATTACTGCAACTTATTATAATGACATGATATGGAAATATTCAATATTTGAAAAAAAAGTTCAGTTATGTGAAAATTGAATTTTTTCATTAAAAAATAGAATTATTTCAAATCTTTCCGGCCTCGGAGGAAAAGATTTGAATATACCATTGGGTAGAGGATTAACATAAGAACATATTCCGACAAAAAAATTTGAGTGATTTTCGAACTTTTTGAGGTTCGAAAATCTTTCAAGTATGCGAAAATTGAATTTTTTTAATAAAAAATCGAATTATTTTAAATCTTTCCGGTCTCGAGGGCAAAGATTTGAATATACCATTGGATAGGGCACTAACATAAGTACATATTCCAACAAAAAATTGTGGTGACATCCCACGAGTTTTCGAATTTTTTGAGGTTCGAAACTGTTCAAATACACAAAAATTGAACTTTATCATAAAAAATCGAATTATTTCGAATCTTTCCGGTCTTGGGGGCAAAGATTTGAATTTACCATTGGATAGAGGACTAACATAAAAATATATTCCAACAAAAAAATTGTGGTGACATCCGACGAGTTTTTGAACTTTTTGAGGTTCGAAAATGTTCAAGTATAAAAAAATTTTACTTTTTCACAAAATATCGAATTATTTCGAATCTTTCCGGTCTCGGGGGCAAAGATTTGAATATACCATTGGATAGTAGACTAATATAGAAACATATTCCAACAAAAAAATTGTGGTGACATCCAACGAGTTTTCGAACTTTTTGAGGTTCGAAAATGTTCAAGTATGAAAAAATTGAACTTTTTCACAAAATATCGAATTATTTCGAATCTTTCCGGTTTCGGGGGCAAAGATTTGAATTTACCATTGGATAGAGGACTAACATAAAAACATATTTCAACCAAAAAATTGTGGTGACATCCGAAGAGTTTTCGAACTTTTTGAGGTTCGAAACTGTTCAAATACACAAAAATTGAACTTTTTCATAAAAAATCGATATATTTCGAATCTTTTCGGCCTTGGGGGCAAAGATTTGAATTTACCATTGGATAGAGGACTAACATAGGAACATATTCCAACAAAAAAATTGTGGTGACATCCCACGAGTTTTTGAACTTTTTGAGGTTCGAAATTGTTCAAGTATGAAAAAATTTAACTTTTTCACAAAATATCGAATTATTTCGAATCTTTCCGTTCTTGGGGGCAAAGATTTGAATTTACCATTGGATAGAAGACTAACATAGGAACATATTCCAACAAAAAATTGTGGTGACACCCGACGAGTTTTCGAAATTTTTAAGGTTCGAAACTGTTCAAATACACAAAAATTGAACTTTTTCATGAAAAATCAAATTATTTCGAATCTTTCCGGTCTTGGGGGCAAAGATTTGAATATACCATTGGATAGAGGACTAACATAGGAACATATTCCAACGATAAAATTGTGGTGACATCCGACGAGTTTTCGAACTTTTTGAAGTTCGAAAATGTTCAATTATGAAAAATTTAACTTTTTCACAAAATATCGAATTATTTCGAATCTTTCCGGTCTTGGGGGCAAAGATTTGAATATACCATTGGATAGAAAACTAATATAGGAACATATTCCAACAAAAAAATTGTGGTGACATCTGAAGAGTTTTCGAACTTTTTGAGGTTCGAAAATGTTCAAGTATGAAAAATTTAACTTTTTCACAAAATATCGAATTATTTCGAATCTTTCCGGTCTTGGGAGCAAAGATTTGAATATACCATTGGATAGAAGACTAATATAGAAACATATTCCAACGAAAAAATTGTGATGACATCCGACGAGTTTTCGAACTTTTTGAGGTTCGAAAATGTTCAAGTATGAAAAATTTAACTTTTTCACAAAATATCGAATTATTTCGAATCTTTCCGGTCTTGGGGGCAAAGATTTGAATATACCATTGGATAGAAGACTAATATAGGAACATATTCCAACGAAAAAATTGTGGTGACATCCAACGAGTTTTCGAACTTTTTGAGGTTCGAAAATGTTCAAGTATGAAAAATTCAACTTTTTCACAAAATATCGAATTATTTCGAATCTTTCCGGTCTTGGGGGCAAAGATTTGAATATACCATTGGATAGAAGACTAATATAGGAACATATTCCAACAAAAAAATTGTGGTGACATCCGACGAGTTTTCGAACTTTTTGAGGTTCGAAAATGTTCAAATACACAAAAATTGAACTTTTCCACAAAATATCGAATTATTTCGAATCTTTTCGGTCTTGGGGGCAAAGATTTTAATATACCATTAGATAGAAAACTAATATAGGAACATATTCCAACTAAAAAATTGTGGTGACATCTGACGAGTTTTCGAACTTTTTGAGGTTCGAAAATGTTCAAGTATGAAAAAATTGAACTTTTTCACAAAATATCGAATTATTTCGAATCTTTCCGGTCATGAGGGCAATGATTTGAATATACCATTGGATAGAAGACTAACATAGGAACAGATTCCAACAAAAAAATTGTGGTGACACCCGACGAGTTTTCGAACTTTTTGAGGTTCGAAACTGTTCAAATACACAAAAATTGAACTTTTTCATAAAATATCGAATTATTTCGAATCTTTCCGGTCTCGGGGGCAAAGATTTGAATATACCATTGGATAGAAGACTAATATAGGAACATATTCCAACAAAAAAATTGTGGTGAC
This sequence comes from Styela clava, assembly GCF_964204865.1. Lineage (NCBI taxonomy): Eukaryota > Metazoa > Chordata > Ascidiacea > Stolidobranchia > Styelidae > Styela > Styela clava. Next base: position 7,191,464 of record NC_135263.1, read on the forward strand.
ATCCGACCAGTTTTCGAACTTTTTGAGGTTCGAAAATGTACAAGTATGAAAAAATTGAACTTTTTCACAAAATATCGAATTATTTCGAATCTTTTCGGTCTCGGGGGCAAAGATTTGAATATACCATTGGATAGAAGACTAATATAGGAACATATTCCAACAAAAAAATTGTGGTGACATCCGACCAGTTTTCGAACTTTTTGAGGTTCGAAAATGTACAAGTATGAAAAAATTGAACTTTTTCACAAAATATCGAATTATTTCGAATCTTTCCGGTCTTGGGGGCAATGATTTGAATTTACCATTAGATAGAGGACTAACATAAAAATATATTCCAACAAAAAAATTGTTGTGACATCCAAAGAGTTTTCGAACTTTTTGTGGTTCGAAACTGTTCAAATACACAAAAATTAAACTTTTTTCATAAAAAATCGAATTATTTCGAATCTTTCCGGTTTCGGGGGCAAAGATTTGAATTTACCATTGGATAGAGGACTAACATAAAAATATATTCCAACAAAAAAATTGTGGTGACATCCAAAGAGTTTTCGAACTTTTTGAGATTCGAAACTGTTCAAATACACAAAAATTGAACTTTTTCATAAAAAATCGAATTATTTCGAATCTTTCCGGTCTCGGGGGCAAAGATTTGAATAAACCATTGGATAGAAGACTAACATAGGAACATATTCCAACAAAAAAATTGTGGTGACACCCGACGAGTTTTCGAACTTTTTGACGTTCGAAACTGTTCAAATACACAAAAATTTAACTTTTTCACAAAATATCGAATTATTTCGAATCTTTCCGGTATCGGGGGCAAAGATTTGAATATACCATTGAATAGAAGACTAATATAGGAACATATTCCAACGAAAAAATTGTGGTGACATCCGACGAGTTTTCGAACTTTTTGAGGTTCGAAAATGTTCAAATACACAAAAATTGAACTTTTCCACAAAATATCGAATTATTTCGAATCTTTCCGGTCTTGGGGGCAAAGATTTGAATATACCATTGGATAGAAGACTAATATAGGAACATATTCCAACGAAAAAATTGTGGTGACATCCGACGAGTTTTCGAACTTTTTGAGGTTCGAAAATGTTCAAGTATGAAAAATTTAACTTTTTCACAAAATATCGAATTATTTCGAATCTTTCCGGTCCTGGGGGCAAAGATTTGAGTATACCATTGGATAGAAGACTAATATAGGAACATATTCCAACAAAAAAATTGTGGTGACATCTGACGAGTTTTCGAACTTTTTGAGGTTCGAAAATGTTGAAGTATGAAAAAATTGAACTTTTTCACAAAATATCGAATTATTTCGAATCTTTCCGGTCTTGGGGGCAATGATTTGAATTTACCATTAGATAGAGGACTAACATAAAAATATATTCCAACAAAAAAATTGTGGTGACATTCGACGAGTTTTCGAACTTTTTGTGGTTCGAAACTGTTCAAATAAACAAAAATTAAACTTTTTTCATAAAAAATCGAATTATTTCGAATCTTTCCGGTCTCGGGGGCAAAGATTTGAATATACCATTGGATAGAGGACTAACATAAAAACATATTCCAACGAAAAAATTGTGGTGACATCCGAAGAGTTTTAGAACTTTTTGAGGTTCGAAAATGTTCAAATACACAAAAATTGAACTTTTTCATGAAAAATCTAATTATTTCGAACTTTCCGGTCTTGGGGGCAAAAGTTTGAAAACACCATTGGATAGAGGACTAATAAAAAAATTTATTTCAACAAAAAAATTGTAGTGACATTCGACGAGTTTTTACACTTTTTGAGGTTCGAAAGTGGTCAATTTCGCTAAAACTGAACTTTTCACTCGAAAAATCGATTTATTTTGAATCTTTCCGGTCTCGGAGGTGAAAATTTGAAAATACATTGGATACTGACTAATGAAACAACTTATTCCAACAAAAAAATTGTAGTGACACCATTGAAGTTTTTGAACGTTTGAGGTTCAATTATTGGCAAATTTTTCATAATTGAAAATTTTGATGAGATAATTTTTCCGACTATTTTCAAATTTTGCGGACCCGGATGAAAAAAATTGAAGTTATCTATTATGATTCAAAAATTAATTTATTTTATGAAATTATAAGTAGAGGTTACGCGAGGCTAACTACTTATTCTTTTTCAATGCCTTTGCGCTAGTGGATTCATATGCATGTGATGCAAGGATGCTGACTTAAGCAGGAATTAAAATACCATACTATACAATTCAAGAGTGCTGCTGCACACCAGCACAAATGTATTTCTGTAACGTTTTCCCTGACCCAAACCAGAATTCCGCAGACAAGCAGTTTACTACAATCCTTGTGTTTTGGATTTTTGCGCATAGGAACCAGAAAACGTTGGTTTTTCAAGACGAAAATTTGTCTATTTCGAGTCCTGGCAATTAACTGTCACCTTCCGCTGAAGGTCTTAGACCACCTCACCTAAAGTTGAATTTTAAATGAGGTACGATAGCAATAAAAGTAAAAACAAGCGTGATTTTCTTTAAACATAATAATTTTGACAACCAAATATTGAATTATTCGGAGACAAAAGTGAAAGCCTTCTAAAGAAAAATGCAAACTTGAAGCACTGAAAAGCTTTTGTTTATTAGAGCAGATCATATTGACTGCCATACACATGTATACTCCACAACTCATTTGGTCTACATGAGGGAGCATAACCAATTGATCGAATCTGACATCTTCTATATTTTCAAATTGTTTTAGGAAGGGCATGAAGTGAATATTTATTTTGCTTTTTAATTCGTCATTATTACCGTCAGCCGAATCAATCAATGTCAGAGAACCGGAAGACGAGCACATATGCAGGACAGTAAAATGATTTTCATATAATATTGGATAAAATGTATGCTCACGGAGAATCTTGTTATTGGAAGGTGTAGTTAATTCCTGTTTCAAATTAGTGAAGTTTTTTATTTTTTTTCCAGATAAAATATGGTTAGTGAACAAAGCAGCAACAGAACCATGAATATTATTTTCTTGTAGTTCGTTGTAACTGCGAGTCAATTGCTGAATGAACGCGCAAGCAACATTATCGGTCAGCCATCCGCGATTATGATAAGGATTATTTGAATGCTTTTTAGGGCACTTTTTTGTGTAATTGAACATTTTCGAACCTCAAAAAGTTCGAAAACTCGTCAGATGTCACCACCATTTTTTTGTTGGAATATATTTTTATGTTAGTCCTCTATCTAATGGTAAATTCAAATCATTGCCCCCAAGACCGGAAAGATTCGAAATAATTCGATTTTTTGTGGAAAAGTTCAATTTTTGCATACTTGAACATTTTCGAACCTCAAAAAGTTCGAAAACTCGTCAGATGTCACCACAATTTTTTTGTTGGGATATGTTCCTATATTAGTCTTCTATCCAATGGTATATTCAAATCTTTGCCCCCAAGACCGGAAAGATTCGAAATATTTCGATTTTTTGTGGAAAAGTTCAATTTTCGCATACTTGAACAATTTCGAACATCAAAAAGTTCGGAAACTCTTCGGATGTCACCACAATTTTTTTGTTGGAATATGTTCCTATATTAGTCTTCTATTCAATGGTATATTCAAATCTTTGCCCCCAAGACCGGAAAGATTCGGAATAATTCGATATTTCATGAAAAAGTTCAATTTTTGTGTAATTGAACATTTTCGAACCTCAAAAAGTTCGAAAACTCGTCAGATGTCACCACAATTTTTTTGTTGGAATATGTTTCTATATTAGTCTTCTATCCAATGGTATATTCAAATTTTTGCCCCCAAGACCGGAAAGATTCGGAATAATTCGATTTTTCATGAAAAAGTTCAATTTTTGTGTAATTGAACATTTTCGAACCTCAAAAAGTTCGAAAACTCGTCAGATGTCACGACCATTTTTTTGTTGGAATATATTTTTATGTTAGTCCTCTATCTAATGGTAAATTCAAATCATTGCCCCCAAGACCGGAAAGATTCGAAATAATTCGATTTTTTGTGGAAAAGTTCAATTTTCGCATACTTGAACATTTTCGAACCTCAAAAAGTTCGAAAACTCGTCGGATGTCACCACAATTTTTTTGTTGGAATATGTTCCTATATTAGTCTTCTATTCAATGGTATATTCAAATCTTTGCCCCCAAGACCGGAAAGATTCGGAATAATTCGATTTTTCATGAAAAAGTTCAATTTTTGTGTAATTGAACATTTTCGAACCTCAAAAAGTTCAAAAACTCGTCAGATGTCACCACAATTTTTTTGTTGGAATATATTTTTATGTTAGTCCTCTATCTAATGGTAAATTCAAATCATTGCCCCAAAGACCGGAAAGATTCGAAATAATTCGATTTTTTATGAAAAAGTTCAATTTTCGCATACTTGAACAATTTCGAACATCAAAAAGTTCGGAAACTCTTCGGATGTCACCACAATTTTTTTGTTGGAATATGTTCCTATATTAGTCTTCTATTCAATGGTATATTCAAATTTTTGCCCCCAAGACCGGAAATATTCGGAATAATTCGATATTTCATGAAAAAGTTCAATTTTTGTGTAATTGAACATTTTCGAACCTCAAAAAGTTCGAAAACTCTTCAGATGTCACCACAATTTTTTTTTTGGAATTTGTTCCTATATTAGTCTTCTATCCAATGGTATATTCAAATCTTTGCCCCCAAGACCGGAAAGATTCGAAATAATTCGATTTTTTGTGGAAAAGTTCAATTTTCGCATACTTGAACATTTTCGAACATCAAAAAGTTCGGAAACTCTTTGGATGTTACCACAATTTTTTTGTTGGAATATGTTCCTATATTAGACTTCTATTCAAGAGTATATTCAAATCTTTCCCCCCAGGACCGGAAAGATTCGGAATAATTCGATATTTCATGAAAAAGTTCAATTTTTGTGTAATTGAACATTTTCGAACCTCAGAAAGTTCGAAAACTCGTCAGATGTCACCACAATTTTTTTGTTGGAATATGTTCCTATATTAGTCTTCTATCCAATGGTATATTTAAATCTTTGCCCCCGAGACCGGAAAGATTCGAAATAATTCGATTTTTTGTGGAAAAGTTCAATTTTCGCATACTTGAACATTTTCGAACCTCAAAAAGTTCGGAAACTCGTCGGATGTCACCACAATTTTTTTGTTGGAATGTGTTCCTATATTAGTCATCTATCCAATGGTATATTCAAATCTTTGCCCCCAGAACCGGAAAGATTCGGAATAATTCGATTTTTCATGAAAAAGTTAAATTTTTGTGTATTTGAACATTTTCGAATCTCAAAAAGTTCGAAAACTCTCCGGATGTCACTACAATTTTTTTGTTGGAATATATTTTTATGTTAGTCATCTATCCAATGGTATATTCAAATCTTTGCCCCCAAGACCGGAAAGATTCGAAATAATTCGATTTTTTGTGGAAAAGTTCAATTTTCGCATACTTGAACATTTTCGAATCTCAAAAAGTTCGAAAACTCGTCAGATGTCACGACCATTTTTTTGTTAGAATATATTTTTATGTTAGTCCTCTATCTAATGGTAAATTCAAATCATTGCCCCCAAGACCGGAAAGATTCGAAATAATTCGATTTTTTGTGGAAAAGTTCAATTTTCGCATACTTTAACATTTTCGAACCTCAAAAAGTTCGAAAACTCGTCGGATGTCACCACAATTTTTTTGTTGGAATATGTTCCTATATTAGTCTTCTATTCAATGGTATATTCAAATCTTTGCCCCCAAGACCGGAAAGATTCGGAATAATTCGATATTTCATGAAAAAGTTCAATTTTTGTGTAATTGAACATTTTCGAACCTCAAAAAGTTCGAAAACTCTTCAACTGTCACCACAATTTTTTTGTTGGAATTTGTTCCTATATTAGTCTTCTATCCAATGGTATATTCAAATCTTTGCCCCCAAGACCGGAAAGATTCGAAATAATTCGATTTTTTGTGGAAAAGTTCAATTTTCGCATACTTGAACATTTTCGAACATCAAAAAGTTCGGAAACTCTTTGGATGTTACCACAATTTTTTTGTTGGAATATGTTTCTATATTAGACTTCTATTCAATGGTATATTCAAATCTTTCCCCCCAAGACCGGAAAGATTCGGAATAGTTCGATATTTCATGAAAAAGTTCAATTTTTGTGTAATTGAACATTTTCGAACCTCAAAAAGTTCGAAAACTCGTCAGATGTCACCACAATTTTTTTGTTGGAATATGTTCCTATATTAGTCTTCTATCCAATGGTATATTCAAATCTTTGCCCCCGAAACCGGAAAGATTCGAAATAATTCGATTTTTTGTGGAAAAGTTCAATTTTCGCATACTTGAACATTTTCGAACCTCAAAAAGTTCGGAAACTCGTCGGATGTCACCACAATTTTTTTGTTGGAATGTGTTCCTATATTAGTCATCTATCCAATGGTATATTCAAATTTTTGCCCCCAGGACCGGAAAGATTCGGAATAATTCGATTTTTCATGAAAAAGTTAAATTTTTGTGTATTTGAACATTTTCGAATCTCAAAAAGTTCGAAAACTCTCCGGATGTCACCACAATTTTTTTGTTGGAATATATTTTTATGTTAGTCCTCTATCCAATGGTATATTCAAATCTTTGCCCCCAAGACCGGAAAGATTCGAAATAATTCGATTTTTCCTGAAAAAGTTTAATTTTTGTGTATTTGAACATTTTCGAACCTCAAAAAGTTCGAAAACTCGTGGGATGTCACTTCAATTTTTTTGTTGGAATAAGTTCTATTAGTAGTCTTCTATCCAATAGTGTGTTTTCGAATTTTTTCCCCTGTGACCGAAAAGATTCGAAATAGTCAATTATTTCGTATAAAATCACGGCCACACTTCGATATGACATTCGGTACAACTTTTTCAAGATTTGGCTGGAATTTTGCTGGCATTGCGGTGGCGGTACGCTACCGATATTGAGAGAAGTTTACTGGTACCGTACCGGTTCTTATTTTCGGGATATCTTTTATTTTCATTGATCAAAAACAAAATTATTTGAGCCTACGCGATTTTCAAATATACAAAATAGAAAAACTGATATTCATTTAACTTTCGTATGAATAATACATTTTTATTAAAAAAAAAGTGCTGAACATAGATTATTCAAAAATGACCATATCAGGATGCTTCGGAATGTCTTGCAAGTCTCTAGATTCATAAAATTCGAAAAAGATTTTATTTAACCAAATTTTCGCTGTCGACTACGGTACCGGTAGGCTACAACGATACTCTAGATCAGTGGTTCTCAAACTTTTTGAAAAATTATGCATAACGGTCCCCTTTCAATTTTTCTGATGACTCGCAATCCACTAAAGAAATGAAAGCAAATAGCAACGCGGTAGGCTATATTAAGCATTCACCTATTGAATGACATTAAAACAGTTCAATGAGATGTGTGCGCCTGCTTGGCTCCTACTAGTTCTTCTAGCTTGGGTTCTGTTTTGAATAATGCAACTCTCATATCGTGTCTCACGTTCCATTCTGTTTCAACAAGTTGTTTTAATAACGAGTAGCGTATAAAAAGATGTGTCACATTCGTATGTTGTTGCAAAGGGAATAAGCATTTTTAGCGACATCGTGATAGGACGGTGCCACTGTGGTTTTTCTTTTCCTCCAGAACTCGTCACAGCAAAACCAAGATCTTATTTTTGAGGAAACACTGTGCCGTATATGTTTGACTTTGTCTTGCTAGAAATCAGGAAATAACGTATGTTACCAGTATTGTAAAGGTCCACCCTTGATGTCTTGGCTCGGTGGTGTGGCGCATCGAGCTAAGCGTTAGGAATACTCTGGCCACCGCATCTCTGATTACCCTTCGTAGGATCTAGGTTCGAATCCCATGCGGGGATGATCATGTGCGAGAGGATTGCTGGACTCCTCGCTGCCGTAGGGTGGTTCACATAACCGTTGGTCGGTTACGGCTTCCTCCACCATCAAGTCCATGCTTCGAAAACAAATAACTGGCTAACTAATCCCATACCTGACCTCTGGACCTAGACTGGTAACCGGACGAGAGGCCGTGGTTCGTCATATGAATAAGCCGTCTTATCGCCTTTCCTCTCCCCCTAGATAAATAAGTAAATCCTATCCTATCTTTGTATACATACGGTTCCAGTACAGCATTACATTCAGACATTTTACAGACTGTACGTGAGCGACTGAACACTTAGACTTGAAAAGGCTGGCCTGGAACAAAATCAAAATTTCACTTACAGACTAGGGTGAACCTTTCTATCTCTCTATACCTGTACCCTCATTCAGATATTTGAAACACTATGTTAGTATGTAACTATGGTACAGTGGTAACAGACGGAAGAAGTACTCGCATACTGGTAATGCCAGAATGTTGTCTGGTTGTATGTAACATTACAGGTACCGTACTTCTTCTGTCAGTTATCATAGTGTTTCGAATATCTGAATAAGGGTATAGATATAGACAGACAATGTGCCACTGCTGCCAGGCTACATTTTAACCAAATCATATTTTTTTAGCCAAGCCAAAAACTACAAAAAATATTCATTTTTTAGCTGCCAATGAGCATAAGCTAATTTCGTTTAAACTATCATTTCACTTGGTGATTGTATTTGGATATATTCAACAATACCATTTTCTGATTTTTGACACTTGTGATAACACCAATCTTATGTTCTCTTGATTAGACTTTCCTTGATGTCTTAATAGTATGGAACAACAACATAACCATCCAGATGATCGACCATCGCCCCCTCGTAATAATGAAATAGAAGGTGGTAGTAGTAATGCGGCAGAACCACATATTTCAGGAATTATGCGAAGGTCATTTATTTTTTTATTATTACTTTGTGACTTTTATTATATCTATACTTATTAAAGGTAATCATTTATTTTTCTTGGGGCTATGTCTCCAATTAATATCTCTGATAGCAGCCAAATTTATCCAGGCAACAATTTTATGCTTAATAAAAACTTTCAAGTACAAGAATCTATATTCTTTCCCTAGTTTTCTTTTTGACAGCTAGTTTCTTGTCAGAATCTCCATGGTAGCATTCAATATTATGTGTATGCACTAACTGTGGTTCTAATTTTGCTTCTTAGGTGCGCGTTCGACGAAATCCCACCACAACGAAGGCTTACTAGGTTCGTTATCGAGCAGGCTATTATCTTTCAATATTAATAAATGCATGTATACTACTATGCTTCAACAATATTGTATCGTGTGATAAATTTAAAATATGCTTGTGTTGTGTATAATTAACATTGGAATGATATTTAAAACAAAATTTCACATTACATTTTGTGTATTCTCAGGGAAGCTATGAGGAAATATTTGAGTGATAGAACTGACCAAACATTGGTTATTCTTCATGCAAAAGTTGCTCAGAAATCTTATGGAAATGAAAAACGGTATGCTGATATTTTGAAAATATGAACATTAATAATCATAGAACTACACTAAAATATGAAAATGTGTATCGTCTAAAAAAAAACATCTATTTTAGCCATTTTATTAAAATAACCCCCTAAACTGTTAGGCACCATGCTTTTATAAAGAAGTTAGTAGCAATTGTTTGGGCTCTGGGATTTGGCTTTGCAGCTGATAATTTGTTTGTTTGTTTACAACATTTCATATATTTTATTTATAATATACTTCCTGTAGGTTCTTTTGTCCTCCACCTTGCATATATCTGTTTGGAGGGTGGAAACACAATTTAGTTCAATATGAAAAAAATGAGCAGCAACCCCCAGATGACAATAGTCAAGTTCATGCATTTATTGGTATTGGGAGTAGTGAACAAGAGATGCAACAACTCAATTTGGAAGGAAAGGTATTAAACATAGTTTTGTGCTATCAAGTTCTTTTAGAGATCTAGAAAGGAATTATTCTGTGAAATTTTGTTTGGTAGCATAAAATTGTGATTTGAAGGTTTGTGCATTGTTTAATTGTTGACTAAATGGTTAGAAAATACTTGCAATTGTGCCACATGTATTGTCATACATTCAGATTACTGGATGAGAATGTACGCTTTGTCATATGAAAAAGCTATCTGATCAATCATGTCTTTCTATTGGTTTCAGGGTTTACTTGCTTATTTCCTCAATTTTATTCTTGACAGCATGTGGCTGTTGTCTGTTTTTATTCAAATTGTTTCATATTAACATTATGTTGAACATATGCTGAGCTGTGAATTTTTTGCTATTGTTTCATTGTTATACTAGAATTTCAAAAGATTTTTACATTGGATAATTTCATTTTTTTTAGAACTTTTGCACTGCAAAGACATTATATATTTCCGATACAGACAAAAGAAAACATTTTATGTTATCTGTCAAAATGTTTTTTGCCAGTGGAGTTGAAGTTGGTGCATTCAACAGTAGACGTATTAAAGTCATCAGCAAACCATCAAAAAAGAAGCAGTCATTGAAAAATGCGGATTGTGAGTATTATTTTGGTATTCAGGCTACGAATGTACTGTGCCAAAAACAATGCAGTTGAATAATACTGAAGTTAGCTATGATCTCGAGTTTGGTTTGAATATTTTTATATTGAATAGTATGCTTCATTTTGGGATATGTTTTTAGCTTACCTTCTAATCAGTATTAGCAATAAACCGTTCTTTGTTTTAGTGTGTATTGCATCTGGAACAAAAGTTGCCCTCTTCAATAGATTGAGATCTCAAACAGTCAGTACAAGATATTTACATGTAGAAAATGGAAATTTTCATGCTAGCTCAATACAATGGGGTTCTTTCGCTATTCATTTGTGTAAGTATTCTTCCTTTGGTTGATATTTTTGAATGTGTGAAGGTGTTATATATATACCAGATATTTATGCCTGGATTGATTGTGGATATTTTAGGTTTGAGAAGCATTAATTTTTAAAATCTGTACTTTATCGCTTCATACCGTATTGCTAATAGTTACATTTTTTGAGAATTTGTTTTTGATATTTTTTTACACATCAACTTAGTGGATGACAACGAATCAGAGTCGGAAGAATTTACAGTACATGATGGTTATATTCATTATGGTCAAACTGTGAAGTTGGTTTGTTCATCAACAGGGATGGCATTACCCAGGCTTGTCATTCGAAAAGTGAGTTGTATTTATTTATGACGAGTGACGACTGACTGGTTGCTTTTGTGAAGTAAAACTTTTATTGATATTTGTGACTATGGCCAAGATATCAAGACATCGACAAGCATAATACTAAGTACTGATATGTTTGTCATAGCTCACAAAATGTTCAACTGTTGTAATTAAAAAGAACTGGCAGCTAAGTCCAATCATTTTTCTGTTGAGGGGTTAATTTTTGTAATTAAACTGAAACCCTACCCACACCAAACACAGAAAGAATGAGTAATTTAAAATGAAATTTTGTAAACATAACTAAAAACTAACAAGTAAAACCAGAATGTGTGCGAGTGGAAGAAGTATCTGCACGATTGCTAAAATTTTAATTGTCACATCTCTGTTGACTTTTTGATGATCAGCTAATGTAACAGAAATAAGCAAAGAAGGTGATGCTTAGGGAAACATCCATTTCATGGATGCTTATATTGTAACTAATATTGCCTGTAATAACTATCTGTTTTGTATAGGTTATTACTAACACTTTAGTTGTGGGAACAAGTGATTCAAATATATGTTTTAAAAAGCAATTTCAGTGTCATTCCCACCAAACCTCTGGACAAATAGCTCAAGTAGTTTCACCTGACATACAGTTGGTCTTTTGTCTTACATACTGCAAACCTTGCTGCAAATTTGCATTCCAGGACCGGCATATTCTAGGTTACAATTTGTTTGGATAGATTTATATCCTTATGCCAAAATGAGTGAAACATGTCAATATTATATTGCAGGTTGACAAGCAGACTGCTATTTTAAATGCAAGTGATCCAGTGTCACAACTTCACAAATGCGCTTTTTACCTCAAGGATTCTGAACGAATGTATCTTTGTTTATCTCAAGAGAGAATAATTCAGTTTCAAGTAAGTACGGTAAATCAATACTTTGCTTCGGCGCTGATTGCTTGAAGGAAACTAGAGTAATTATGATATGTACAAGTAAAAAGTAATATTAAATTATATACATTGGATGCATTCACAACAAAGGGTATGGCTGGGAAATTTATGATGGCCATTATCTCCCAATTGCTCCTTTCTGTAAAATTGAATGTTATTTCTGTGGACATAGAAAGAGTAGTAAGTAGTCATTTATTTTTTGTGATTGGAAATATCGTTGATCAAAACTTTCATGTTATTTCTTGCCCTTAGGCGACACCCTGCCCAAAGGAACCAAATAAGGAAATGATAAACGATGGTGCATCATGGACAATAATAAGTACTGATAAAGCGGAATATACATTTTATGACGGGATGGGTCCAACAGCCAATCCTGTCACCCCAGTGCCGATTGTTCACAGTTTACAGGTCAGACAATCTCATTTACTCATTCCATTTTTATATGTTGTTCGTCACTGCCAGGGTGACTATTTTTCCTGGATTGCATTATTTGGTATTTTCTCACAGAGCTCTCACACCATTTAGTAATAACAGTAGTTGAAATTCAACCTATTGGCAAAAGCGTAATATATATATTAAAATACTAGAAAGTATTCTGTACTGGTGGATCTGTTTGCTCATATCTCCATTAATGTTCAATTTGGACTTAATTTGGAATTGAAATGTGAATTCTTAGGTAGACTATTTGTATTTTACTTTTAGTTAGACCAAAATAATAATTTTATCTGTCTTCAAAATCAATTTTGGTTTTGCAGCTGAATGGCGGAGGCGATGTTGCCATGCTGGAAGTTAATGGGGAAAATTTTACACCCTCTTTGCAAGTATGGTTTGGAGATATTGAAGCTGAAACAATGTATAGATGCGCTGAAGGATTATTGTGCGTTGTTCCTGATATTTCATGTTTTCGAGAAGATTGGAATTATGTTAAACAGCCTGTAAAGGTATCTGTTGTATAATTTGTATGTTAAAATAAATTTAAAGAGTAAATTATCGATATGTGAAAATGATGGTAAGCAATTTTTTTTAGTAGTTTGAAATTGTTCTACTAGTAAGCGGTCAGCTTTTTATTTATATTCATTTTCTAATTCCTATTTTTGTTTTGCTCAGGTACCAATTAATCTGGTACGACAAGATGGTATTATATATCCGACCAATTTGACTTTCACATTCACGCCTGAACCGGGTCCAAGGCAGCATCACGTCGGAGTCCGAACAATATTGAATCATAAAAATAATAATTCCATTACAAGGCCTCCCGCAGCGTCTTGTGAAAAACGAACTACTGCCGAAAGCGCAGACTCTGAAGAACTGAGCGATAATATTGAACCTGGTGCTTATATACCCATGACTAAAAGACAAGCTTTGGATGTGAATGGACAATTAAGTTCACACCAGTCAGTTAGCTCTATTGATTCTTCTAATTCAAGTATGTTAAGAACAGTAACATGATAGACGGCAGCTTAACTTTGCTACACCTAAAAATATGAGTGTGATGTGGCCAGAAAGGTGCACCTAGGAATGCTTAATCCTTTTTTCTTTTTTTATCACGGAGGCAAATTGGGCAGGTGAGATAGATATAATAATGTCAAACTTCAAAGCAATGGTTACTTTTTGAAATGATAATTTTATTCATGTTAAGTTTTTGAAATCAAAATATGGCATATGAAATATCAATGAACTTTGAAAAGAAATTTTAAGTTTCATTGAACTATTAAGAAATATCATCGTGAATTATGAAATGCTTCACATTGTTATATCTACTGCTAAATCAATTACTGTTCTGAGCCAACTGAATTTTTCAATATTGCAAGTTTGTGTTGTACCAATATTCTTCCACTGCATATACATCTGTATGATTTTCTTTCTTCCCTCTTATTGCTCCAAGAGCAGCAACTTTCAACCAAACATTTTTGTTCTGAAAGCTTATACCATCATTCACAGTTAGAAATTAAATGTGAAACTTTTTTGTTTTATCCTAATCAAGATTTATATTTGAGTTTATGTCAATGTATTTATGATGAATTTTCTGGAATACAAGTCAGTTCAAAACATTGTTCTCCAAAAGGTCACTTCTGCAGATAGCAAAAGTTGCTAAGATTTGTTTCAAGAGCCAGTTATCATAAAGTTTCCAATGCATAGGGCATTCCCAAAATGTACTTTGATTCTCCCTTGGTCTTATAGTAATTATTCGATTCCTTCATGGTTGTGAATGAGAAAATAGCTTTCTCGAACAATATTCATTACAGAAATTCAGTTCCATGTTATGATGAACACTTTGCATTTCAGTACCAACCACTTTGTTTTTTAATATTGTTCACGATTGTTTAACTATTACTGATGCTGAGAGTAGAATTTTATGACATCATTTGTGTAAATTTAAATTTTTTTAACAGTAATTTAATAATTATTTGTGCTTACCTCCTTTACCTATATTACTTTCGATTAGAAAGTGGTTGTTCACACTTTCCTAATAAATGTCTGTTTTTATATTTATTCTTATTTATAAATGATTAATCTTGTCAAGTGCCTTCTTTTTCTAAAGCAACACTTTTCTCTTATTTGTTCCTGAATGGGCGACTAATTGTGATTATACAGTTGGTTTGTGGTTGTATGTTCTATAATATTATTACTTCTATTCTGCACAATAATTTTTTATAACGATTTCCAGTTATTGGTTTGTTTGTTTACTATGAAAAAAAAAGTTTCTTGGCAGATGCTGATATTTTGTCCATGTTTCAGAAATAAATGATCTGGGATTAAAGTTTGTTATCCAGATTGAATAATTGGGTTTTTATATTGATTGATCAATATCCGTTCAATTACTCGAATTAACAGTCAACTAAAAATACTTTTTATTTCAAAAATTGAAATTCACATTTTTGAAATGATATCTGATACTTAACCATGCAACCATTTAGATATAGAATATGTGTATCTGGTTACACTTGCATTGAATAATCTGCCAGTCCACTGGTAGCCTACTTGTATTGAAATTATCGCTAAAACTTTTTCATGGAATAAATAATTTAACCACATTTCTAAATAAACCTAGATTTGATTTGATCATTTTGTTGCTAAGTTATAATATTTTCTTATTATAAGTAGATATAATGCTATGCAAAGTGAGAATAGGGGGAATATTTTCCAGTCCGACAGATATATAAGCGGTCAGTAAAATATAGCAATCTTTATATGAATTTGTACTGATGCGGGGTTGTATACTGTATATCTTAAGGACATATTCATTTTGGTCATATTGATATTAGATCGACAATTCCAGCTGCGAATGTATTATTGATACATACATTATTGATACAAGTGTACTCAATAATGTGGCAAAGTAATCAAAAACTTTATTCCAGTACTGACTGAATAAATCAAAAAATGGAAAAGTTCGCAGTATCAGTTTTTATTTATGTATTATAAATAACGAAATAATCCATGTTTTGTATCAAACAAAAGAAATTCGAATTTGTGTTGACAAGAACATAATATCGGTACATCTCTAACATTATATATATCGTCCAGTGGCTCTTGGTGCTTTTGTGAATGCTTCCTTGAATCTGTTGTATTTCATATTTGGCATGAGGGACTGGAGATGATGCTACGTGATTTGAAACAGCGTTTTACTCCGTGATTCATACTTCTCTTGCTATGTTTTTTTCAGAAAAATGAGTGTGGATTTTTTTTTCTTTTGAATATTTCTCATTTAGCTATATTTTTTATTCCTACCTTTTTCAACTGTCATTTGTGCCGTTTTTTTTTTCTTGGATAACCTTCAACTATTATCAATTTCATCCAATATAGATGTCTCTATCTCATCAGGTGCAGGTTTGTCAATTAATCTGATCATTCTTACTTTTTCTTCATCTTACTTTTGCTCAAAGATCGATGATCCGATGTTAAATTTTGTTAAGATGAGGATGATTTACATAATAAAATGTTTCCTACTTTGAAGCTCTATGATTTTTTAAAGGTCAAAGACTGGGTCTTATTCCAATTTTCTTTCGAAAAATAACACTAGGACTTATTTTTGGGGGATGTCTTTTATTGGGCACCTGTAATGGACATAAAGATCGTTTTGTTGGTATTTGACACTTTTTGGACACCTAGTGGAAATATTAAAAAAACGCTTTTCTCTTTGATCACTGGACCACTTGCTCTGAAATTTTTAGTGGTTAAAGATGAAATTTTTCTCCAGAAGGCTATTACTTTTATTTATTTCAAATATTTCTGTTAGCTCTGTGAGATTTGTTTTTGTTTGCCGTGACGTCACCGAACGTTCGGAGGACATCGGACGCCATTTTGTGTCCTACTGTACTGCTTCGCTTGGTGTAGACTGTGATCTGACGGTACGGTAAACCGTATACTGTACTGCGAACAGACGTGTCCATATATTTGGGCGTAGCTCTCTTGTCTTCATATTATTTCCATATAACCAAAAAAAAATTACAAACTAGAGAATTACAAAATTTTCAAATATACAAAATATGAAACCGATATCCATTTACCTCTAAATAACGTTTTCCCCACACACGTTTTAGATTAATCATGTTAAACATGTAGGAGAGATTTCTTGCTGTCGACTAGGTCAAAAAAAAATTCGCACTATTGATTAGGTCTTATTTTAAGGGGAGGGCTTATTGGACATGTAGTGGACATAACGATCGTTATGTTTTCTTTGACACGTTTTGAAGAAATCGCTTTTTTTTTTATTTCAGTGATTAAAAATTGATTTTTTTGCCAGAAGGCTATTACCTTTATTTGTTTCTAAATTTCGCATGAAATCTGATATTTCGTCCAAAATTTCGCTGTAATTTTCATCCATGGAAACACTGGCTGTCCGGTTCAATTCTGTGAATTACTTCTACGCGAAACTCGAAATTTTTTGTGGGTACCGGTAGCGTCAAAAGTAGGTACTGCTTCGCTCTGGTTATCGTGTCCATATATTTGAGCATAGCTCTCTTGTATTAAAATCATTTATAAAATTCGGGCTAGGTCTTATTTTAGAGTAGGTGTTGTTTTCAGAGAAACACGATAGTGAGCAGTACAAAAATGACAAAACATCTACGAAGTGTATTTCCCTCCACAGTCCCACCTAAAAACTTTGCTATCCCTTTTATTGCACTTGCTTAGATTTATGTGATAATTCAGGGCACCACAAGTTTCGGCATTACAGAAGATAGAAATCTGTTACAATGACTGTTGAAGCGGGAAGTCGACATGACCTCTGCGGAATTCGTCCTTAAAGTTTGCGGTTCGAACACCAATTGTGAGCTGTATCAATATGACAAGTGCAACGTACAAAACCGCATCGGTAATTTGCACAAGTGAATTACGCGCTAAATTGCGCCAAGTAGGGTTATGATTATTGATCAACAAAACTTCTGTTTTATTCTTATTCGTAGATTTGCAATTGATTTCCCAATCGGTAATTACGAGCAAATTCCGTTTTCAGATATTTCAAACGGACTCAATCGAACATGACATGAAAAATTGAGACTTCAGTTTGAGCGAGTAAATTTTAAAACCCTCTGTCGGAAATATCATTGACGAATATTAAGATCAAAAGAACACAAAGGCCCACGACTCGACCTTTGAAGAACTCTATAGACGAAATGTAGTATGTTTGGAAGCACTGGTCATCAAGATGACCTAGAATCTAGATTTTACAAACTGAGAAAAATGATACGAGGTACGAGCAGTGATGAGCTGGGAAAATCGTAACAACCGAAACGCACCAAATTCGTGAAAATGTTTACAACACGACGCTGCCAGTAATTTTGTCTGTCGTGAGATAGAGCCGAAGAACTACAATGAAATATGAAAAAATTATCTGAAATATGACTGTTTAAAATTGAAAGAATATTCATATATACTAATTAAATACTAATGTTATTATTAGAAAGGTATTGGATGAATTTTCACAGGGGTCAAAGGTCTGCGAAACATTCATCACATGTTACTGCTGTGCACTAACTATTTGCCAGCTGTAATGTAAAAAGAGTTAGGATGCAACAAAACACCGATTAATAACTAAGTTTTCTGCAGAAACTAGACTTTTCATAATTTTATTTTAACAACAGGAACGCAAACGCAATAAAATGTCCAACAACCGGAACGCCGTTCCGGCGCGTTCCGGCTACAGCTTATCACTGGGTACGAGGATGGCAAAAATTTGGCAAGGTGTAATATGTAATAGCATGTTTTCAAGAGTTCAATGCGCCAAACTATCAGCAATTGATTTAGCTTCGCCATATCCATCTTTTGCGGGCTATTTAACAAGTCGGCGGCAAACAATTTGGACGAATACCATAATAAATGAGTGACTTTATTGTAAAAAATAACTTCTACATGACTGTTAGAAAAGTTTGCGGGTTAATATTTAACAACACTATACGGAACCACGATATTTGACAATGCTGGCATTTAGCGTTCGTCCTTTGACGGCATGATGTTTTGACTTGTCATTACGACATTGAGTCGAGGTTTGAGTTATTAAAGGTCCGTGATACGGACTGTGGACTTTATTTTTGTGTTAGGTTCATCATAACTAAGTTGCACAGCGTAGATTGCTTTTTATTAGCTTATATCATGCATTTTTGTTTTCTTTTGTGCAACACTTCTCGCCGCCAGTCAGTCGCGCGTATTATATATTTATTGGATTTCCCTGCATGCTTCCCTCAATCCCTCCTCATGCCTCCGCATATGTCTTTGTGCACTCCGTGGGGGAAAAAATGAATGAAAACATCGCACGAAAAATATCAAATTGAATGTTACCTTTTCGATTCTGAAAGAAGAGGTAACTGGTACTTAGATTGTCAATTACTTGAAACTCCAAAAATTCGTTGAGCGCCGCATAAAATGTTCTGGCGGGCCCCGTGTTTGTGACCCTTGCTGTAACTCATGGTGTTAGACATGTAATTTAATGTGCGCCGCCACGAAACCGAAACGTAATTTGCGCATCAGGAGGATTTTGGGTTGGACATAGCGGAATCTACTATAATTCTATCGTATACTTCTATATTATATTGGTTGAATATAGATAGAAAAATTACAAACATGCAACATGTTCTAATCCGCGAAGAGAGGATGATTTTAGCCAACACAAAACTTATAGCAACGCCACTTTAACACCACTTCACGATTGTGGTATGATCATTACATGGATTATCAAAAAATATAAAATAAGTACTTCCAAATGAACAAATTGTTACGAGAATTATTGTAGTGTATATATACGAGTTCCTATGCACAACCTCCACCTGAATTTGTTGAACAAGCTGAATAGATTTTTGCGTATATCCTGTGCGTAGTTCTTTGTCTGGAGTTTTAAAATAAGGAGCAAAAAAACAGGTTTACATAGTTATTAGATTCGTGTGCTTTTGGCTTTTCCTACACAATAAAATAGGGTTCCCAAGTTAAAAAAAATTATTTAGTCAAAAATCAAAATAACATTTGAAATAGTTTTATTGTGACTTGTACATGGCCAGAAAATGATGGAAAAGAATAAGTGAGTACGTTATAATGCTCAATTATTTGCAACACTTTTTGTGAGTCAAATTAGACTGGCACACTTAGTCTCACGCATTATACATTTTTATACATTGTGAATATTAAAAGTTTGAAATCACTAAACAAACGTATGTTATGAAAACCCTAATGCGTCTGCAAATGCTTTTTCATACTTAGTCGGCTCATTTTGGAGAGTTGTGCCATTGCATGAAGAATTTGCAATTGAACTTATATAACGTATAACGATATAACGTAAACATATATTTGAAGAACAAAACAATGAGTCAAAAAACGTTTCTTAAATCATTCAGAGTTTCTGAGCAAATAGAATGCAAGGACTGTTTGGGAAATTTTATACAATATTTTACTTGCAGCTTTGAAGAGTGCAACGAATTTTAATTTTGTTCTGTTTGATAAGATTACAGCAGCTTTCTTCACAGTCCATATAGCAACTAAGTGAACATCTAAATAGCATTTTTTCAAGTCTCGCGCCCACCTCATACATCATAACTAATCAATGAACGAAAAACTTGATTCATTTGGCGCACCTTGCTATTCGCTGATATACTATATGCACAGCTATCGTTTTATATATTAAAGGCTGACTTCCTGTTTTTCAGAGCAGCAGAGAAAGGGGCAAAAAGCAACTAGTACGTATAGAGATCCGACTTTTTGACGGGTTCCGATCCACACCCAAGTTTCGATATTATTCATTCCAAGTTAAAATCCGCAAAGATGATGAGACCAACTAGATTATTCGCTCCGGTTTCTTACCAGGATTGAAAATGGGGCTCTTATCGAGGTTAATATAACAGTTTATCACCAATATTTCGGTTTAATCCGTGCTCAGAGATATCTGCAATTGATCTCGGAGCAACCCCGTTTCCAAGTATTTAGGCAGCTTCAAGCGGTGTTACATATCAAAGTTTGCAAAAAAAAGTATAAACACTTGTGCCTTCAGCATAAATGAGTAGATTACAAAAACGTTTATCTGGTAGTTCATTGCCGAATATTCAGACAACTGTATGCTCAAGAATTGATCACTGGGGAACTCTAGAAGAAATTGAGTAAGAGCCGTTGATGTCGCGGTCAGAGAAAAATGACTTGAGAGGGGGAAAATTTGCGCTTTGATTTGAAAGTCACTACGGCATTTAGTCGATGTTTATGATAAAAAAACACTAGGTTACAGTCTCCGTGTATTCGTGTGTCACGTATCTCAACACTATATTGCGAAACTTGATTGATTTTTAGCGTATATCCTGTACGTTGTTCTCTTTCACGTTAAATTCGCTTACTTCGTGCAACACTTCTAGCCTGCTACCCCCTTGCGTTAGACTCATCCTTTTTATATTTTATCATATATATTTTGTTCGATTGGCCTTGTGCATCTGCAAATACCGATGTACACTCTGCCAGAAAATGAGACGAAAACATCGCCTGGCGGTAAATAAAACACGAGATTTTTTTTAGTTAAATTCTCATAGTGATATTTTAAATTAAATGTTATTTTTCAGAAGTCTTTATAGTTAAAAGCATTTATTGGATTTTCATCAAGATGATTACCTACATTGTAGATACTTGACGTTGCCTCAACCGATGCAAATCTGATCTTTTCTACAATCCAAACATATTGTCTGTTAACTTATTTTATAAGGTCATTGCAGGACTATATTAGGAATTTCAACTATTTATAGCTATGAATTCCAGTACTCTTTTACTTCTATTAACGTTATCAAGTACATTCTTATCGATTGCATCACAGAGATGTCGCCTTCCCAATGTGAGGATGGAACTTGACGTAAAAAAGGTAAATTAGTCACAGAAAAATATTTTAGTTTAGTCCAAATCTTGTCAAATTTGGCTCTGTATCAGACATTGACAAGGTTTGTATTGATGTATTTCATCTTTTGCAATAAACCTGTATTCGTGATACTAAATCCCACTTTATCCCGGCAACTTTCGATTCACCTGTACCAAATTTTAGCTATCGACGTAAAACAATTACGTTCCTATTGAATAAATTAAATATTAAATACCTTCCATAATATATAATACCGGATTCTTAAAGAAGTTTGTCTCCAATTTGCCAACGTTTCATCTCTGTTGTTTGTATTTCCAATTTTTCAGCTATCAAAACTTTCGTGGTATACTGGACTAGAAACGAACGATATCACATCAATAATATCTTGTATCAAATATGAAAATTTCACATCTACAAAGTCTGGCTTCAGAACTGTTCTAACAGAACGTGTTATCAGGTAATTTTCAAAAGTAATCATAATGTATATATGGTAAGAAACCTGTGTAGCATCATTTTCATAAAAGCAACGAAGGATGTAGGCTTTCAAAGCGCATTGATTTAGTAGTTAGTTGACGGACGACGATTCAATTTAAAAAAAAATCGTTTGAATTTTATTACCAACTTTGACGGCGCCTCAATAAATATCGTGATTCAATATGGCATTCAGTTCGGTGTAGCTTATCGGCGCAACCAAACCTGTCTCTTTGCTCGCATACATTGCCCTATACTTAGCAGGAAAGATTCTATGGCCACAATCGATTATGAAAAATTTACAGTATTTTCTGCCGACTATCACAGTAAAAAGGTTTCAAGTTTAAAATATATACTGTGTCTTTTATAAAAGTTGTCGTGTTATTCAGATACATCAATTTTGGAATTCAGTACGACTACGATCAAAACGGAATTTACCATTTAAGGGAATCAGATAGAGGTTTGCTTCGTTCAAGTTTAATTACATAATATCCTAATTATATAAAAAAAAAATTGAATAGAAGTTCGCTGTTTCTATATATATTCCTAGCTTTATCAAATAAAAATAATAGCAATAGATCAATGCCTAAATTTATATGGGCACAAACACGGTAGATTCAGTGTATTCGGTTCGTTAAGAACTCGCCTATAGGAATCGATAGCCAGGAAAAATTCAACCAATATAATTATAATGGGGACAATACCTGATATAAAAAAATGTTTCACTAAGAGGAAAAAATGCCAAAACGTTACACAGACCTTTTTTCAGTATCCAATAAAGATCCTAATGACATAATGACTAATGACACTGACTATGACAATAATTTCTAACAATACTCATTTTTCAACCAATATCTCTCCATTGCAGAAATGGATCACGCCCAGCACATAAGAGGAATGAATGGACTTGAGGACCAAGCGTTGTTGGATATGGGTGAATAACATATTAGTATACAATTCAATATAAAGTGTTTTTAAACTCATTGCCGTTTTGTAGTTATCTGTAGATATTTCACTTTTGTATTTATTTTCAACAGATCACTTGATAGCTACAGGGAATTATGTGTATCTGACTGACTATAAGAATTATTTCGCGGGGTTTCTCTGTTCATCGGATGGAACATCTCACGATGGTATGCAATACGATATCACAACTAATCAATGAACTCTATTCATTGGCACGCTCTAAATATGGTACTGCCGTAGTGTGTGTACCAGGTTAGATTTAGGCCGTAATTTTTTTACGATTTTCCTTGTTTTAGTTACATACCAATTCGGAGACTGTCTGTGTTAGCCAAGTGAATATACCCTCTGCACATAAATGTCAGTCCCTTTATAGTTTATACAACTTGATGTATAATAGGCGAACAAAATTAGTTACCTCCATATTGGTACACTCACTTCTAAATATTTTCTGGAATAGTAATATGCATACAACAGTCATCTACAGCTATCGTTTTATGCAGAAAAGTTCAACCTTCTTTATTTCAGACCAGCAAATTATTTGGGGATGTTTTCCAAGTCCAAATCCAACTTTATCACAGGTTGCAGCATTCATCAATGTTCTTCAGGAAGTCGGAATATTTGCCAACTTTCATGCTTCAACCTGTTCGGAAACCGACTGGAGTCGCGATGTGTTGATAGAAAAATGAATAAAAAATTTAAAGATGAAAAAGTGTTTATCTGATGAGTTAATTTTTAAAAACGTTTTAATTACAAACGGTTCAAAATAATGAAATTATCATATATATATACGTCATTGCAAATTACAAATTTTTGTAATATTACATTAATAAAATCTTCAATAATGTACATTAATAAAATCTATTTCCATTTTCATTATATATAATCTAGTTTACATGCTGGATCCTTACCCAAAAATAAAATTTGAAGCTTCATCAATTGAATCATATTACATTGTTTGTGCACAGTGCAATGAGCCGTGGTATTTACTTGAATATAAATGAAATGTAATAAATATTGGTCATTCATAAATATATAATTTATCTACAATGTTTGCCGGCACCACGTGAAAATATTTTATGTACTAACCTATACGCACCAATCAGAGCGACCAACTAATTTAAGAGCGCTAAATCTAATGAATGCTCGACGATGTATCCTAGAGTAAAATTGCTAGATTAGGCATGTGAAGTTGGAATTTATGGCGAGACTGTTTACTGCAGGGGTGCACAACTCAAATGAGGACACGTGCCAAATTTTTTAAAATAATTTTGTCGCATGCCACGCACAATCGTTGGTATGACCCTTTCCCTGACCTCTGACTAGGCTTGCACGTAATTTACAGATTTACGGAATTATTTCCAGTTACGGAAGGGAAGTTACGAATTACGTAAAGTCGTAATTATTGGTCGAGCGCTTTCGCTATTGAAACGAGCTCTCTTCAAAGCAGTGAATTCAGTCGATTGTAAAAAGTGAAAGTTTAAAAAGTAGAAGAGGTTAGGGCTTCGGTATTGCAGCCGTTTTTCTCACTTTTCTCTCTCTTGCCAATATGTCACCGTGATAATTAATGTCGCGCTTATCAAACTGCAATATGACGACGGAAGAGAAATTGCGTAATTAACCAACGCAACTTCGTCTTTTCGGCATGGTAAAGCGATTGAGGCGGCAGAGAAACAACAATATGACGGGATTTCCCCCGATCCGGTAAAAATCAGCAATATGACGACGGAAGAGAAATTGCGTAATGAACCAACGCAAATTCGTGTTTTCGGCATGGGTAAAGCGATTGAGACGGCAGAGAAACAACAATATGACGGGATTTCCCGCGACCCGGTAAAAATCCTTTGCGGACCGTTGACGGTCCGCGGACCGGCGGTTGGGAACCACTGTTTTAGAATACTTAAATCGAATCCAAAATCCTATTCAATTTTTATAGTTACCCGTATTTAAATAGTGGGATTTCTCCACCACAATGCATGATTGAAATTTTAGAAAAAGCTAAATTGTAGCCTAAATGTTTAATGTATAACTATCTTTGTGCAGTATTTAATCGAAAATGTCCTGATCATTGGATTATATTTAACCAAGGCAACGAGATTTAAGAATTTCGACGATCGTTTTTTTGTTTTCAACAGTTCAATATTCTCAATTTAACTACTATCAAGTATGAGCCAGTGTGTTTATTCTGTGCGAGAACCATTTTCAATTACAAAACCTTGATGTTCTGTTACCGGTTTTATCGTTTTATATCAGTCCGGACTTGTCCTTGCTCAATATATTTTCCACAATGCCTCACAATATTTCGGCCAAATATGATTAACTGTCTTTACCAAATGCGGCAACTTATTTTGATTCTTGAAAACCACCGACACTCGACCAAATTTGTGTCAATCTTGGCCGATAGGATCGTCGACTTGAGTTAGAAAAATAAGTTAATTTTTTCGTGAGTGCAAAATAAATGTCACAATATGCATTTTTTTGCGATTTAACTTTGTATTTTCAGAAAAGCCATATCATATAAGTACGGTATTTAAATAATGCGCAAATAATTAATATTTGATCTAAATTTGTTGCAAATTATGTTACAACGTTTAGGCCGCGAAATGATTTAATGTAAAATGAAGCATGGTAATCAGAATAACGGCAATAAGTCGGCATCAATAATTATTATAAAATGCTGACTAGGTAGTAAAGTCGAATAATGTTAAATACGGTGCAATAACAAGTCTTCGTCGCGAGGCAAGCGCAAGTATAATCAAACGAGAGAATACGCTCGTCGTGGCATTGATAAATTGGAAACCCGACATTTTTGGACACGTTTAGTGGTATTAACGATCGTTTCAAATTTTTGTTATTGGACACGTTTATTGTTATTTTCTTTTGTCATTATCATTAAAAAATCGCTTTTCTCTTCGAATACTGGACCAATTGCTTTGAAATTTTCAGTGGTTAAAGATAAAATTCTCCAGAAGGCTATTACTTTTTTTTCGCTATGACGTCATCAAAATTATTGCCATTGGGTACGTGTCCATATATTTAAGCATAGCTCTCTTGTTTTTATTATGATTTTTAAAAAAGTCAACTATCGTTTCATAAATATCCGTATACCAGTGTCGGTAATGATAAAATTGATCGCATAAAATTGGGACGGTTAATTTGCGAAGGTGATAAATGATATCAAAGCTAGCACAAAAGATAAAAATCAGAATAAATTAATTTGAATTCACTCTTGTCTTAACATCTGTCGCCGGCGTGTAGTACTGCCAGGAATATGAAAACCCAAACTCGATGTCCCAATCGAAAATGAAGTGGATTCAATTGGTTGTTATGATAGGTTTAAATGTGTGAAAAAATATCGCAATTACGGGGTCATTACGTAATCGATTTGGCCGTAATTACGGAATTGATTTTTGTCAATTACGTGCAAGCCTACCTCTGACCCCCGTAAAATTCTTCCTATACTTTACCATTGCAAAATTTTCGGTGCTTATTTTAAGAGTGATTACGCGAATTGGCGCCTGTAAAATGGGATATTTGTTTCAAACCATCATTCTTATTCATAGCATTCAACAATCTGTTTTTTAAAAGTACCGGTAAAGTATTTTAGCCTAGTCTATCACAGCTATGTATATATATATATACACTAATTTTTGATTACTGCAATTAAACTGAAACTCCTAAGAAGACAAAGTGATTATTGAATTATTTGATATGTATTTACATATCCCAAACACAACTGAAAACTAACGAATAGAATTCAAAAACGCGAAAACGAGCTAATGTTTACGAACACGCCTTAAAATCTGTCTGAGCGAAAAAAATGTCTGAGCGTCACTTTTTGCATCTTGCTGATTGACCAATGTCACGAAGTAAACAAGGAAGTCGATGCTCGGGGAAACAACCTTTGTAAATGAACTCCCGTAAAACACACATCAAACAAATTTCAATAATCATACATAATAACGAATATCTATTTATTGAAACAATTTAATGTCTTGAAAAACTGCTGATTTTGATATAAACATGATATTTTAAGGTATATTATAAATATATTTTTTTTTATCAGAACTGTTCGCGTGCCAAGTTTGAACGTATGGCGTGCCAAATTTGGCACGCGTGCTTCGTATTGTGCACCACTGGTTTACTGGAATAAGTAATTCTCGCATAACAAATATCAACCTTGTATATAATAAGGTAATATCATGGCACCGGTGAAGCGAAAACGTGGTTAGTTATAGATGCTTTATAAAACTTTATTTTCGTGGATATTTATTATTAGTAAGGGAAGATCAGTTGCTTTTTTACGAGTTGACATGATTTTTTCTAAAATAAATCAGAATAAATGTTTTATTACTTGTATTTAATTCGTTTGGATGGTTCTGGTTCTTTAATCTAGAGTCAAAAAATTTCCGCACATTGAAGCAAGCGTGAACAGTATTTTTCGATAACTTTGTATTTGAAACTATTTTATACATGCCCTTAAATTTTCCATAAACTCACGCAATCGGAAACTAGTGAGAAAAATTACATGTCAGATATATTACATATGCCAAATGGTATTAAATTAGGTTAACTGTATACCCGTTTCATTTTAGTCATTTTCCACCAACATATCTTATATGATGCCTTTCCTGTCCTTCATTTATCTCTTTAAAGAATATTTGATACCAAACGCTGTTGTTAATTGCTGGACTATTGATAAAAAATAATTCTGCACTGATAAGAATAGATGAATTTCCATAAGAACTTTAAAATTTCCATGCAGTGTCTATATATGTAAATTCGAAAATATTCTCTCAAAAAAAAAAAAATACACGCCAGTTTACAGACAATGTCTCTACTAATCCGAAATTATATTATATATTATTAATAAAATGTAGTAAATGTGCGTAATATTTGAGTTCATTTTAACATAATTTGGAGTATTTCAATAGAACAGTCACGGTATTGCAATACAGGGTGAATTGGTTGTTGGCGTGTATCCGGTGTGTCGTTCTCTATTGAAGGTTTTGAAATGACAAGCAGTTCAGTAAATGCGAAACCCTAATTTTTGTGCTGATTATTTGGTTTCTGCGAGACTAACTACTTATCCTTCTTCTACGCTTTTGTGCCGGTGGATCCGTATGCATATAATGCAAGGATGCTGTAGCAAGAGTAGAGATAACAATCCTAAGTGATTCAAGAGTCTTGCTGCACATTAACACAAATATATTTCTATAACGTTTCGTCTGACCAAGGTCGGACTTCTTCAGACATACATAGTTCAAATATAACACGAAAAGCAGTCACATGCATATTTAAACAATAAGTTTAAAATTATGGGAGTCACGCATGTTAAATAATCAATAAAATCGGTGAATTTCTTGATTAAATAACTGCGGGTGGCCGAAATAAATGTCATTGATGAGATCGCTCTCTTTGTTTCATATTCAACAATTGAAGTCCAAATTAAACAATGGTGTTTTGTTTCTCAGTATTGTATAATGCAGACCAGAAAAGTTGTCTGTGTGTCAAATGTAATATAGTGATATTTTGTCTGTTATTAGCATATCTGGCCATGCATGACCCAATTCTGAGAAAAAAAAATATATTAGGTACAAGAATTGATTGAAACAATGAATGAAAATTTTTTGTAATTGGTCTAAACTTCCTTAATAAAAATTTTCATTCATTGTTTTATTCAATTCTTGTACCTAATATATTATTTTTTCTCAGAATTGGGTCATGCATGGCCAGATATGAAAAGAAAAAAAAGAACCAGACATACGTTCTCCGAAACATAAAGATATTTTTAAAACAATGTAATGAAATCATGTCGTGGAAGAATGGTTTCTTTGTCATGGTATTTTACAGCGGATCTACAATACAGAAATATGGGCTGTATATTTATATTTATTACAGACATTGTTTTAAGACGTATTCTCACCCAAAGTCATCATGATTTTAAGTTGTTTGTGATGTCGTTTATCAAGTACATCCGAATCGAAGAGATGTAAACTTCCTAAAATGAGAATGGAGCTCGACGTTAAGATGGTAAATTTATTACAAACCACGATTACCATCTTTTGTACAAGTATTGAATTGTTGAGAAATGTTTGTATGGATCTTCAAACGTTTAGCAAGATATTTTGGAGAGCATTTGAAAGGTTTTAGGCCAAGTTCAAATGAGTGATACATATCATGTATGGATAATGGATATATGCAAATTTTGTTTTTAAAAAGTTTGCCTAATTTCTTTACTGATAATGCTATTTTCCAATTTTATAGCTATCCAAAACTCCGAGGTATATTGGATTTCAGACGAAAGTTATAACATTATTGATTATCTCGTATACTAGATTCAATCATTTCACGTCTACAAACTCTGTGTTTAGAGTTGTTCTAACAAACGTCAAGTAAAACATCCGAAATTCTAAATAAGAAATATTTTTTTATATTTTCAACAATGAAAGTTGTTATTACTATAATAATGAAGATAATCGTCATACTTATACTGTCATAAATTTAATAGCGTACACTGGGTAAGAAAAGCCACTTATTTCAGAAAGCCATTGAAATTATAATAAAATTTAATGGTAAATATTTATGATAATAACATTAAAAAAAGTTAAAACTGTCATACTTTCCAGATATGTTTAATTTGGTGTTCATTTCAATTGTGACAAAAATGAAAACATATCATTTGCGTAAATCTATTAGACAATTAGAGGTATGCCGCTTGGAATAAAATTTATAACTACTAAAATTATGCATGGGTATTTATGTTGGACCGTCCTATATTTTTAGATATTATCAAAGTGAAAGAATATGGTTTTGTTGCAATTTTGTCAGTTTTTGCTAATCTCATAAATTTCATCAATTTAAGAGTCACATTGAACACATGAGCGAAATGAACGGACTCGATGACGAAGCGGTGTTGGATATGAGTAAATATCCAAAAAGACCACAACTGTTTTTAATCACAAAAATTGAAAAACTATTTTAGTTTCGTATTTGTCTGAATTCCAATTTTTAACAGATCAGTTGTTCGCTAAGTTTCGCTAAGTTTGAAGACAGATGAAACTTCATTCAGAAACTTTCTCGCCTGAATCCCTGATGCAATTAACAAACTGATTTTCAAAAAACAAACAGCCTGTTTTAACAAAGGTTTGTTTCAAATCAAATTTAATTTTGTTTCTTTGGTATTTTTTATGGAAATACTCCTCGCATCGCCATGACACTCAACATTGTGAGTTTCGGCATCTGCACACACTGACGGAATAATATTTTCAAAAATATATGAAAATACTCCCACTTTTATCGCTCTATCGCCAAGTCACTACCTACAATAAGGTTATGAGATTTTAAACCAAAAAGGCGTTTTTGTAATCGAAAAATATTGAAAACGTTATATGAACGATAAAGTGGTATTTGCTACCATGTTTTAAAATTTTGTGCGTGCGCTACTATTTTGTGTTCATTATTAACAATAAGATGAATTCATACGAATATACTTTTTTGTAAAATTCAAATTGCGGTTGTGTCAATATGCAAATATGATGATCTTGTTACATTTAATTCGTAAAACGTCGTATGTTTTTTACCAACTTATTTGTTATTACTAATACATTTTTATACGAAATTCATCAAAACAGCGTTGGTGCTTCCACATGATGACAAGATTGTTTTCCTCAGTTTAGTTTCAATAAAACAAAAAACATGTCAATAATTTTGTAACTAATTTTTTTAATTCTCTTAATGATTTTGTAATGTAATTCAGCAGAATGGATTTGAAAATGCATGATTGATCGTATCGTTATTCTTTTCCGCCTTTTATTGACTGAAACAAATGATATGATCAAGGCGAAACAAATATTATTCAATCTATTAGGTACACCTACTATGAAACTAAAAGTGTTCTTAAGTTTCTTCTGGAATTCTTAGAAACTGTTGTTTTTACCCGAAATGTATCAGTCTTTCAAAAACTAGACACAACTTCCCATAGACAATCACCGTATATGATAAATATATATATATATATATATACTGTTTAAAGAAATCGCCACAAAAATTCGTATTTTCCATGTTCCTTTCAATTTGTTGATTTGATTAATTTTGTACGAAGTAAATTTTTCATCGTTTAGTTAGGATTTATTCAAATCATACAATATAGGTCTAAGGCCTACCTAATTTTTAGTCATAATTGTTGATATTTCCTCAAAAAACCTTGACAAATGTTATCTAAAGATCAAAAAATATATATTTTCAAACCATAAATGATACATGATTGCTGAAACTTTAGTATATAATTTACAATTTTCTACAAATGCGATTCTTCGATCGCTTGGAATTGGACATTCTAATGCCACTGCCACCGGATTTTTCTGTTGCTCAAAACGATCAGTTCATGGCCGATACGAATATTATCAAGGATTTGCAGCACTAATTTAATTACTTTCAACGTAAATCGAAGTTGTGCTTACTTACAATAAAATAAGAGCATAGTGCTCTGGAATACTTGAATCTGCGTACATAAAAATATATGGTATATTGCCCGAATATAATTAGAATTGATTCGCATTTTTCCATCTTAATATTTTGTTAAATTTGAGCCGCGCAGGATTATTTTCAAGATATCGGCGTTAGCAAATTCCCAACATCAACGATAAAATTTTACAATTTACTTTGATTAGTTCTATATCATCATCACAATAAGAAGTCGTGGGGGACCCGGAGATAATTTAATAATGGATAATGCAGTGAATCAACTTCAGGTGACAACAGTATAGTTTCTGATCAAAAATTCCGAAATTTTGCGATTTAATCACGTCTAAAGTTTAGTTTTTAATCTGTCGCGGCTCTCCTAAAACTAAATTTAAGGTTTTCCGTTTTATATATACAATATTATGACACCGCTTTTTAGTCTCAATATTCACTTCCTAATTTTTCAGTGGAAATTGCATTTGCGCATTGATGTCTTAGGTTGTATTTGACGTCTCCTCTCAGATGATTGCATAATAACTAGATCCAGACAAAAAGAAACTCTCATCCTCTGGCACACGTCTAGGGGAATATTTGTGGGATAGGGAGAACTCGCGGAAATATAGTTTACCGATATAATCCCGATGTTCACGGCATAAATACCCACGTCATGCTGAAAAAAACATTCGGCGATTTCAACCATATTTGTCATTTCGAGAATGTGCAATCACCCTCCGGTCTCCTCCTTCGAATTTTTCGCCCCTCTATTTTATCTTATTCGCCACCCGGAGACGATATCGCCCACTTTGAAAATCGATGGGCTACGCGCTACAGTACTGTCTTCTTTGTGTTTTAAAACGCTAAACACGCGCTGTATAAAACTGCATCAAGTAAATTTCAGGGGTATGTTAATAAAGTCACTCAACATCAGATGCGATCGACTGACTACTCGAGAAGTGCCGATAGACCGGTCGAACGCGATCGACGTGTTGGCCACCCCTGGTATATATAAATGCATTTGCCGTGGACTATTTTAACAAACTATGTGCAAAGTGTAAGTTATATTTAGTAAAAGCATATAATTTAACACAAAAATTAAATATAATCATATCCGTCGGGACAGAGCTAAACACACAAAGTTAAGAGAAAAGTGACTTTTAACAAGAATACATACAAAATTTAATTTTAACTTCAATGTGAATATTATATGTCGCAATATCAGCAAAACTTCAGCCGAACGTTAAAAGATTTGTACCGAATGTGATATGATGGAATATAAGCGAGTTATAAAACAAATTAGAATGAAATGTCTTGTTTCGTAGAATTTAAAAAAATATAACACAAAAGACATAGCCTTCTTGCGATTTCTTCCATCTTTGGGGACGGAAAATGTGAAATCCATTATTGAAGAGAAAAGCAATTTTCACAACATAATTTGCGGAACAAGAACAAAAACAATTTAGTAAAACGATTTATAGGTACACTCCGCGTCCAATTGAAAGAATACAGAATCAGAAATGGGTAATGGATTAGAGTGTTGTTATAAATTAAGGAAAAAGGATTTCGACGTCAAATTTTAGTCAAGATATCGATATTTTGTTATTTGCCAACAAAATTGTATATTAATTCGTTTTACTCTTTATATCAAAGTTATCAAAGAACTATATCCCGGTCATGAACGAAGCAAATATGGAGTAAAATCATGAACCTGATGCTGTGATGTTCACACAACCGCTGTGATTGCATACTAAAGTTTCACCAATATATGTATATTCTCTTACAAGGCGAACGAAAACTGTAATGGAGAGTACAAATATTATACTATTAAATTCAACTATGAAGAGCCAAAATACGACATAAAATATCACTGTGATAAATTTTTTCCAAATATCAGAATTTGTATTTTACAAATGAAATGAAACCACGGACTCTGATTGGATTGAACTGTATGATTCACGAAAATATTTTAACAGCGCAAAAATTGACAAAAAGGTAAAAATAATACTTTCTTCCTTTGTAGGCATTTCGTGCGCTTCCAGTTTCATACAGTCCAATGCGAAAATATTTCTGCACCTGGAAACATACCGTATAGTAAACAGTAAAAATAAAATACAAGCTATAGTATATTCTATTATGATATTCTTCTCTTCGTCTACTCTACTGTTTTAGTAATTTCGATGTTCATGTATCTGCAGAAATTGTTTCAAAAAACAAAAGCAAAGAAGAGATATTAAAAAATATTATATATTTAAAATAATAAATAAGTGATATGTTCTGGGCTGAAGTCCAATTCATTATGGTAATTAATAAAAATAGCTTAAATTTTGAAGAAGACTAAGCAGAAATGGCAATTGACTGTATCGTTTATAATAACAGTTTTATGATTGAAGATTTCTAGTTTGTTAATTTGGATATTACGTTTAATGTATACAATATATTTTTCATGTAAGATTAGTGCTGTATTGTGATCGGTATCATCGGCAGTTCCAACTCTTCTTTGAACTAAAATTTGGCACACGATTTGTCTTGACCAGTGGTTCTCATACTTTTTGAAAAATTATGCATAACGGCCCCCTTGAAATTTTTCTGATGACTCGCGGTCCACTAAAGAAATGAAAGCAAATAGCAACTCGGTATATACAGCATTCATCTATTGAATGACATTAAAACAGTTCAATGAGCCTGATTGGCATTCACTAGTTTTTTCTGCCTTGGGTTCTGTTTTGGATAACTCAACTCTCAAATCATGTCTCACGTTTCAACATTTTGTTTTAATAGCGAGTAGCATAGAAAAAGCTGCCTCACATCCGTAAGTTGTTGTAAATGGAATGAGCGTTTTTAGGGCCATCTTAGCGACATCGGGGTAGGACGTTTGTACTAATGGTCTTGACCTTAATTTAAACAAGAATTCGCTAATTGGGTGGCAACCTGATCGAATCATTAGCGAAGCCACGTATATGGATTAACTATGTATCTATCAGACAATCTAAGTTCGGAACGGCCGATCTATCTCTACGCCCCAAACTCGACCGATCTGCGCATCTATCTATCGGTCGCTTGCACATCGCGCTCTTCACGTCTCCGCACTGGATGTCAGCAGCGCGCGAACTGTTCTTGTGGATTAAGTTTGTCTATGGAATTTATTTGTAGTTTCACGTTTCGAGATGCCGATCACAATACAACACAAACCCTAATTGAAAATAAATTAATTATGCATTTACTAGAACAGCGTTTCCCAATCTTTTTTGGTCGCGGATTATTTTCTCCCCACTCACCAGGGAAAATCTTTGCGGACTCAACGTGCGTTAATTTTGTAATCGAACTCTGTGTGAAGAAGCAATAAAATCAAACAACAGAATTTTAACGAAGTCAGTTTATTATCCACATTTATAAATTCCAATGGGAACCATAGCGAGGGTGCTCCGTCATTGCGACATTGAGAACTGCTGCTCTGACAAACTCAAAATATATTATGCTATCACTGGCGATGATTAGCTGAGAAAGGTTATAAGAAGGAATTTTCAGCCAAAATCTCCAAATAAATGCATTCTGATTATTATTTTTTCGTATCGACTTTGATTGTCCTATCGCCTTCGTAAAATTAAAAAATTAGCAATATGTTTATTGCTGGCTCCTGAATTTGCTGTCTTTTTTCTGTTTTCTATTTTTCTATCGAGTCTATGTTATTTTTGCGGTAAAACAAAACCTCTGTTACTGCGTATCTGCTGAAATCTGATAGAATTCACTTAATGGTATTTCATATTCAAATTAATATATCCACTCGGAAATTTTTGAAATGTTACTTTTTTGTTAATTGTATTGGTGATTCGATTTTTACCGAATGGCGCACAAAAAGATTATTTAAAATTGGAGTAAAGGAGTTACAGGAAACAAATAAATAATAAAATAAAAAAACACTCACTTTTAACGTAAGCAAAAGGTGCGTGTAACCTCGTGTTTTTGTCAGAAACCCGCACGTGCGTTGTGCAATCCAATCGTTTGATTCAGCGCCATTGACGTGCCGTGTTCAAATCACATGTGGCCAGGTATTCTAATATTTTGTTTTTCGAATATTTTGCCCAGTCCTACTCAGTAATCGATAATTATTGACACGATTAATTTTGTGTGAATAAATTTTCCTTGTTTCCGTAAATACTAACGTAAATCGTAACTTGGCTGGTAATGAATTTTGTGACACTAAAAGGGTTAGTGACCTACATGAAATATACTACTACAAAACTTTCTAAAACGGTATTGCTCGTTGAGAACTTATTCAAACGCTCCGCGGGTTAGGAAAGCGTACGGTACGCTACCGGTACAGCCAATGGCTCGTCAAATCGGGTACGATCAGACGGTATCGGTGTCGGAGTGTCCGGACAACTGAGCACTTAATCAGCATTCTCCAATTCAATTACCTTCTACACGTAAAAACAAATTTCTCGAATTTTCGTATTCAATTCTATATTCTTCTATCATTATTATAAATATATATATTACTTCTAGTTAAACTTGTATCATGGAGAATTTATAGAACATTTGCATATTAAATTTATTGAATATTGCTTAAGAAAATCAAAATGAGTTAGAAATCCAGGGAACACCGTTTGTGCCCGTAGGATTATGCATGACAACGTTGGTCCCAAGCCGAAGCAAATTTTCTCAAAATAAAAACGCGTGACAACGATGGGCCACGAGGCGGCCCATCGTTGTCAACCTTTTTATTTTATTTTTATCCACGTTTTTTTTTTCAATTTTTTTTTTGCTTTTTTTTATTCCGTTTTTATTTTATTTTCGCTTTATTTTTAATTTTTTTTTTGCATTTTATTTTTATTTTTTATAAATTTTATTTTAATTTTTTTTTTATGTTTTTTCAAAACTATTTTTTTTATTTTACATTTATATCAAGTTTTTTATTTTATTTTTTATTTATTTTTTTCAATTTTACGCGTGACAACGATGTGCCACCATAGAGATCCAATAGTCCTGAGATAATATAGCATCCTGTAGTTATTCTGACCATTCAATGAACATGGCAATGGTAAACATGATTGAAGGGGAAGATTGATTGGCATTACCATAAGTTCGCTTCAATGGTGCAACATATTTCTACATGCATATCTTCTGTCGAACCGCAGTTGCATATCTTCATTGCATTTGGAACCGGCAATATCAGTGCTTCTGAACAATATACCAATGTATATTGTCATATTTAATAATGAGCAGAACAAATTAAGAACAAGTCAACATTAATTGTATTGTGGCCAGTGGAATCTCACAAGTAGTATGTCCATTCATCCCAAACTTTAAATTCACGCCATTCGCGCAAAACATGGCCCTATGCAATCAGCCACTGGTAGATATCTAACCGGAATATTTTCGGTTAGGTTGATTAGATCCAAACATCATAGGTTTGTAGCAATTTAAAAAAGTTAAATTTTTCTATATGTATTAATGCACATACAGCAAAGTTTTATTACATATTCTGCCTTATAAGTGATGCCATATACATACAGTCAACTCGATATATGTATAGATATATTATATAAACTGTTTGTAGATGGGTAGTTGTGATTAGGTTTGGAAGGCGGATAAATTTAAGGTAAAAACAGCAGTCTCCGAGAATTCCAGAATAAATAATATCTTGAGCATATCATTCATTTGTTTCAGCCAGGAGAAGGCGGTCGAAAATAACTACACGATCAGACGTGCATTTTCAAATTTTTAAATCAATTTCTGCTGAAATAATTACAGTTGACATGTGGTAGTTTTATTGACGCTTAGCTAGCGGAAACAATCTAGTCGTCACGAGGAAGCGCCAATGCTGTTTTGATCCTATGGTTCGGATGGGGTCAAATCGCACCAGCCATCACCAATTGCTTGAACGCTGGTTGATCAACCCGAAACTGCCGCGTCTCCGAGTGAGCTACAATAAGCTTCTCCACTTTATCGAATAAGTATGTCTCGCGAAAATAGTACTGCGGAAAGTGAAAAACACGATGCTGCAACTAGCAAAGTTATAGCTGCTTCTAATGTAATAAGATTGTGTCTATCATCGATGCCCTATATTTAGGGATACCATATTTTTGTGACTTCAAAGCGGGACGCCTCCAAAGACAACGATCCCTCAGCTGTGATTTTGTGACTTTACATTTTCCGATTTTACTACATAGGTCTACATTTAAAGCCATCCCGGCTTTCTTCATTGACCATATTGCTATTGAGAGTTCATGCGCATATTCTCTGTTCAAATATCGGGTTCAGTTCGAAAAACAGAAAGGAATTGACGTTATTGATACAAATAATTCGAATTTAGATTTTTTTATGTACAACAAAAGGAAGAAAGATAGCCTGCCGTTTTTCAAGCATTGAGAATTTACTTATTCGCCCAAGCATGCTTTTCTGTAGACAACGCCTTCGTCAAAAAAACGTTGTTTAATGTTACATTCACGTAAACGTCAGAACATGACCAATTACTATTGATTTTACATGTTATACGTTACGGGAAACAACGAAACAAACAAAAGAACGAATTTACCTCCAGCATATGGGCTAGCGCTGCGCTGCACAGCAACAACAGTAACAAAAACATGTTAATTGATAATGTTCGTGTATTATGCTGGATGGCTGAAGCCAAAGCAGGACTTTTGGCTGACTTGTCGGGACGGCGGGACAACACGCTAAAAATCGGGACTGTCCCGCCTAAAGCGGGACGTATGGCAAGCCTACCTATATTATATCTCATTTTTACTACAAATGGCCGTTTTCTGTAAGATAGAAAATTTTGCATCAAGCATAAAATAGTCTTTTCTTGACCGTACACAGATTTTTAACATTTCATATATATATTATTAACAAATTATTTAAATCAGAAAGTAAAAGAAAACATTTATTAATAATATTCTTCCATTCGGAACATTGCAAAGATACACTTTCAGTTTATTGGAGCGACAGAAAAGGAAAATATGATCGCTAAAGCCATTCTATATTAAAATGTAGTAAGTTGGTAAACAATATGACTCCATACTAATTAAATGTAACTCGTTCATCACATTTGCATATTGATACAATCACAATTTGAAATCTACAATGTTCGTATGAATTCATTTAATTGTAAATGAACACAAAATAGTAACCCACGCACTAAATTATAAATAATGATGCAAACACAAGTTACTTTGTTCATATAACATTTTCAATAATTTTTGACTATTTTGGGTTAAATAAATTCACGAAAGATTTTAAATTGGTTAGTTTGTGATCGTAAATCATCAAAGCATTTGATAATATAATTGAGTGATATACCTAAAATACGCGCATATAAGGCTGTCAATAAGTATAATACGAGTGATATCTATCGATGTCTTCTTCGATTGACCTGTAATTTATATTGAGGGTGTGTGAACGCACTTCACATCGACTTATTACAATATTTTACATTGCAAATTAAACTTCAACCGTTGCATCCTTATACATATCCGCATGTATTTTTACGACGTGTTGGAACTACCCGCATCGCGTCCTCGATATCCGGCTGCTAATGTTCAATATTTTAACATTGCTATTTTAACTTCAAAAATTGCATCCTCTTATATATCCGCATGTAGTTTTATGACGCGCTGGAAGTTCCCGCATCACGTCCTCGATATCAGGCTGCTAATGTCCGAGTGAATGTTTTCGGGTGAAGGAATTTATGACGGGCAATGCATTTTAATTATATAAGCTGGAAAAAGGATGTTCAACTTATTATATATACTTTTGCAATTAAAAAAGCTAGACTATAAAGGAAGAAATGAAATATTTTGCTCATTGAACAGTTAGAATCCTAAAATACAATTTATTTAGAATTTCATCTTTGTCTGTCACAAACATTTTAATACCAGTCGGCACGGCGTGGGAAATCTATTTGTAACTCTTCAGTTAAGTTTGAGCTGCATTCGTGGACGTCATGCAAAATCAGGCATTACGCTGAACCCAGGTAGTTATTAAATCGGATAGTGAGTGCCTGTGATCGAGATTATTTCTTTCGCCCTTTCATCAAATGTTTCAAAAGGTCCCGCATTATATGCCATTTTCAGTTGCTGTTTTGACGCCGGTCATTACGGCCAGCAACATCTACCAATTTTAACCAAGAGAGATCTAGTTGCAGTTTTGACACCAGAAAGATACATGCATAGCATAATCGTGCAGATGAATTCGGCAACCATAGGAAGTAGTACGAGTACAATAATGCCTTCTCTTATTCGTTCTTCTATGTCTCCAACTGATCCGTCAATGAGAGCTACAACTCCCATAGGGGTTGTGCCGATGCCATATGCTAAATACATAACGAAAAGAAGTTTGAAATTTTTTCTTAAACTTTCAATAAAGATACTGCCCGATCGCCGAGACGTTGGTGCAGTGTCTTCCAGAATATGTATTTTCACTTGAGGTTTTCCTTGATTTGGTGTAGGGCTTTCTCCAATACTTTTCGTCGGACTTGGCTGATGAGGTGATAACATGTCGGGGCTCTCAGATGTCAAAGCTTTTTCAGAGCTTTCTTTGCCATTCAATTCAGTGTTATTGACACCATCCTCATGTTTATCGCTAGTTAAAATACGAGTACTTCCAATACGGCGTTGTTTCGTGAGAAGCTGTAGATCTCTGTATGTCTTTGCCAAAAGAAGTGTCAGCATTAAGAAATATGCTATCCACGTTCCAAACCCAACAACCAGAGTTAGTTTACTTATTGGGGGTATAAAGCTTGAACAGTAATTTCCGGAATTTTCACATTTTGTTCCATTATAAGGTAGTGATGGATAGTGGTTGTAAGAACAATGACAAACATACTTGCATGAATTAAATACAACCATAAATATTATTAGAAGTAGAGGAATGATCCAGATAATACTAATGTTCAAAACAGCCCACATTCGAGGGTGATTCTTCAAGCTTATTCTTAACCTGTGAAAAACAATTTTCTTCTGTGATGAGAAATTTGTTACAATATATATATTTATTTATAAATAATGTTATATATTGTAATATAAATGAATTACTCTAGAGTCTAGACTAGACGAAAAATATCCTTCATTATTTTGAGCATGAAAACTTGTACTTAGTCGTTTTAAGTATATATGGTATAACAAAAAAGCTGACCTGGTACAAAAACACCCCCAAATTAAAAGCATCACACGTTATAATACAAACAGCAATAAAAAAAGTGCTTTAGAATGTAGCAATAAGATTCTTTGTTCGGTTATAGTATTATCTGCTTATGTACGATGTGTAACATTTACAGACAATAGTTTTAGCATTTATTTATTTGCAAACTACATTATTTGCATGAAGTAGCAAAACCGAAACCAAGAAGACATATCGAATAGCTCATTTATATCTTTACTTTTTGGACAACGCCATGTTTTCATATCAGCAACATTGATTTCATTTATAAAGGTATGATTAGTTTGTTCATATAAAATATGCATAACCGATAATTTCATAGAATTTTCTCATAAATTATTCTAGGCTAACTTACTTTTTAGTTAACGTCATTTTCTCTTTTTCGTTTCTGACGGGGCATGTTTCCTCGGTTCCTATGTTTGCTAATCCACCTACAGTTCTGTGAACTCGGAATTGTATTGACCTCATTGCATTGATAACAAGTGCTATGCTGCCGGAAGTTACTATATAGCATTAAAAATAAATACATTGGTTGATTTCATAAGTCGTGTCTTGTTGCATATTGTTTTCTATAATAGTCCGTTGAATTATTAACCTTACAATGTGAAACGTTTTAATCTAATTTACTTTGGGGTAACAAATGAAAATTTGATGGCGCCGGGTTCAGAAAATCATTAACAATGGCTATATATCGATGTTATGCTAATTTACTCCCTAAGTGCATTTGGTACTTGTTTTTGTTTACAAAACTTCTCGCTTGCGTCGAGAAACAGACAATATTTTGAAATTAATTATGTCATATACTTTCTGAAAAAACGTACGCACCTAGTATCATAATAAGCAACACCGACTTTTTTAAAGTTTCGGATACGTCCATGCTTGATCCTGTAATATTTGTTTTAAATTCAACGTGTTCTGTCTCCGATATTGTACCTGATAGTGCCAATATCCTCCAAACATTGCCAACTACGCTGCTCAATATCACATTTGCGGCGTAAAGATTAACAACGTTTCGTTTCACGACGTCCCTGGTGTGAAAATAGAAAATAATTCGATCTACTTTCCACCATGTTAGAAGTCGTTGTAGTCGTACAGTACATTACCTGTGAACTATCATAGCTATTAGCACGAAAAGATGAAGTGGTAAACTGGCTGATGCAAACGCAAGTTCTATAATTTGAGGACCATTGTCTTCTCGGATACACCTGTAAATGAAATATAAAAATTTATGACTCGAATATTTTTTAGTAATTACATGAAATAATAGAATGATCTTATCATTATAGCAGAATTGAGAGCTGAGGGGCCTGCGAAACGAAACATCTAATTGCCGCGACTATTCCGAGACACCCGCGCCAACTTACCCGCGCAGATGCTTCCAGCCCTAGGCGATGATTGAAATGTGACTCAACTTTTGACCACAGTTATACAGTTGTTATTCCCAACAAGTATTTGACGCCCTATCTTCGGCAGCCAATGACGGAGCTGCATACTTTGCTGCAAAGAAGTACAACAAATGTTTCCTAGATGTGCGCTTTTAGGGTCGCCGAGTACTACTGTGCCCCTTTCTGTATTTGCTCATAGTAAGTTGAATAAAAGATATTACACGAAGAGAGCGAGGGTACCGGTACATTAGTGAAGCAATTTTGTATTAGTGAAGCAACTTTTATATTCTACGTTGGTATTTCCGTCATAAACCAAAAAGGGAGTTATAAAAAGAACAACTGCAGAAATGTGTAGTCAGAATATGCCTAGTGTCTGTAGTATCAACTTTCTTACCAATAGCAAACAGACAAATGCGTAACCGCGTAGTTGTAAACACAGCTGGATAAACGTCAAAAAATAC
Source organism: Styela clava (assembly GCF_964204865.1). NCBI lineage: Eukaryota > Metazoa > Chordata > Ascidiacea > Stolidobranchia > Styelidae > Styela > Styela clava. The sequence goes on from NC_135263.1 coordinate 7,233,722, forward strand.
CACATAAAATAAACATAAAAAAATTTCCCGAAGATAATGTTATGCCATTAGGAGTAAAAAATTTTCTATTGTCCAATTTTTTAGTCGTAGCCGGATTTGGATGTATTTATATGGCATGTGACGTCATCATGGCGCACTGCGACTTACGCAGAAACGTACGACTTTAGGATATGCGCAATTTGGCAACTTGATTATATCCATCTTTCTTTCCAAACCAAACATTCGAAAAACGTATGTAATTTACAGTCCCAAAACAGGTTATCTGTTCCAGTAATATTTTTTTATTTGGAATATATATTTTGTCAACAGTACGCGCTCAGCTCCCCTACCAAAAAGTCTTTCCATAAATATTAAATATGAAGAATAAAATAGCAGTGCAGCCTCAAATAAAGGCCATATGAATTGGACTCAGAAAATGGATATCACAAATGTCTACTTTCCTACGCTGTAGTGTGAATTCAAATTTATAAGCGCTGAGCTAGAATTCAGAATGCAAAAACTCGAAATATCCTTCGCCGATGTATATTTGGCCGTTGCGCAACTTGGATTACGTTCAGTAATTTTTTCTAACTACCACGTTTGAACTGTAGTTGTTATTCGAGGAAACTTTTTGAAAAACATCACATAGGCATCCCAGGGTGTCAAATGCATATACTTATAAACCTTCATATACTTTTGAATGTGAGGAAAGCATTGCAAGATATTTGGCCCCTTTCAATGAATATATAATTATATGCCTGATAGATAAAACAGTCTGTTTTTTAAAGTAAAATGAGGAAGAAGTCTGATTTGATTTGACAGTCGTGTTATACATATGTGTGGAAAACTTATTCATTATTTGTTCATGTTTAAATATTATTTTTAGTTTATTGATGAAGTCAACTGATAATTCAAATTGATTTCAATTTATTTTTTCATCAGAAATCATATTCGATAATTTGTTCTTATGCTTTTTCGCGAACAAAAATAGACATAAATTCTCTTCAACCTCTATCGTACTTTACAAAGACCGCGAGTTGCGAACAGTGATTAATATAATTGATAAATTGATTATTACAATACTAGAAAAATCTTGTAACAATATTATATTTAACCTACGTTATATTTTCTATGTCCAATTTCCAGGTTTTAGTCTCCATGTTTTCATTGTCGCCGGAAAGTTCCGACTCCCTTCCAGGGAACGATGTTGTGTATACAATCGTAGTGTTGTTCATGTTGATTTATCTAATGATAAAAGTTATTCTATTTATCTACTAAGAAAATAAATGGAAATTATTCAAACTTCAATTTAGTTGTTAATGATTTTGCTCTCTGTCCAAGATATTTTCTCCTAAATAATACTGTAGACGCGAGAAAGGCAGAATTGAGCATATGGATTCAGTGGTTCCCAACCTTTCTACCCTGGCGGACCGGTAAAATTAAATTAAATGTACTCGCGGACCGGCAAAAATGAAATGAGCGGAACAGAAAAGAATAACAGATATTTTCGTAATATAATGCAATGTCCGGCATTCACAATATGCTTCAAGAGAAAAAGGGCACACTTAAAAACATTTCACGCGGAGAAAAACTATCATGGACTGTACTATGGATTGTAAAGTAGAATTACAATTTTAATCAAGCTTTTTCTTTTTCATCGGGTTCATCATATTAATCCCTCTGCAGTTAAACGAATCGACGCCTCAAACGAAATTACGTTGCAATGACAAAGTCGTCGATAACTTGGCCCAGGCTCAAAATCTTACTGTATCTGTTTAAAATACTGGAAAACATCTCTGCGGCCCATGCTTTTTTGCGCGTCTCGTGACCACCTGTGGGGTAGCAACAAGTTCATATCTTCCTGGAATATTATACTGTTCTTGACTGTTTTCTGGTTTAAACAAAGAAATGTGCATAACGTTCTGTATAGATGTTCATATTAATCAGGAAAAGCACGCAAAACAGAAAGCCGATTTTTAGGTTTCTGAATCTTGCGAGATTTGATGGAGCGCATTCGCGATGAATCGGAGCCGGAAGAGCGAAAAGTGTGATTGCTCGGCGCCAAGATGTCGCGAAAGACGTCGCAATATGACGGCGGAAGAGAAATTGCGTAATAAACAAACGTAACCTCGTCTTCGGTAAAGAGATTGAGACGGCATCATCACAACAAAATTTCTCGCGGACCGGCAAAAAAGCTTCGCGGACCGGCGGTTGGGAACCACTGGATTACACTACAATGAAAATGAGTCTGACGTTGCTTTAACATGGCGCACAGCCGTTTTTGGCATGTTTGTGTTTTACGAGATTCAATTTATCTACTTTGCATAGAATAGTTAATAACTTTCTGATCTATCATAATCTCGTGATAGTAGTCCATGAGTCGCATTGGCACGGTAAAACACATTTACATTATTCCATTGGCATTAAACTATTATGATACATCGATTAACTATTTCAAAAGTCCTTGTTACCACAACACTAATTCAAAAATCAATATATTTCTGCTTAAAATTTGATAGACAGGCAATTTCATTTAGTCAGGTTATATCTAATTAATCTTTGCGTGAAAACGGTACGGTAAGCCCTAGTCTTTCAATCCCAGTAGCTCTGACCAATGAATCATCTAAATCTGATACCAAAGGAAGTCCCGCTGATTCTGCTTGTCCAATAAGCGCCGAAAAACTTACTTGAAAAAAAAAAAACTACTTTTAACGATATACACAAAGCTTTAACGTACTATCTTATGCTGTGAAACTATTACCTCAATCGTTTACTCGTGGGACTTAATGACTTCGCATATTCAATCTGTAAATTTATACTATATATAATATAGTTACATTCAAGTAGATAGGAAACTACTTGTAGCGAATGAATGTTCATTATTCGTGACTTGTCTACGTTGTTTGATACCTTAATACAACTTTCTTGCAACCATGGACCTTGGATAATCGCGTAACAGACAGATCAAATAAGTAGGTGCCATAGCTTTTCGTATTTATCTTTAAATTTGTTGATCGTCTTGTAATTTGGATCACGGTTTCTGTTTTAACACAATGTAATATTAGAGTATCAAGTCACGTGTATGTTTCGTACTGTTGCGTCACTTCAGGCGAGATACGTCAGAAGTAGAATTTATCGTCGCCATGACACGTATATATCAGCGCAACCGATCCTTCTTCGAGAATTATATCACAATGAAATTTTCTATTAAAGTACCTCTTGGCAGATATTGATTCAACCCTTTCACATAACCCACGCTAAATGGAAATGAATAGAAAAGCAATATACCAATGTACGAAGCCTAACTAAAATCGTGGCAAACTAGGAACTAATGAGAAAAAATAGTCCAAAGTTCCAAGCACGCATGTTTGTTGTGTCAACTTAGTCAGTTTCATGTACGACTTTAAAATTGGAATATCAATCTTTATAACAGTATGCTAAAATCAAAGACTGTAGAATATGGAACGTTATATTTATCATCCACTACAACGCCTAGCATTATTCCTGAACTATTCTTATATTTTAAAAAAATAAAAAAGAGTTATCACTACTAACTTTGGGGTTTCAAAGTAAATCCATATCGCCATACCGAAATCCATTTTATTAAATTTCACTGAACTGAATTAATCTTGCATCGTTTCTGAACATTTAAGGTAATAATTTATTTATTGCATTTAGCATTGTCGGATTGTTCGATTGTTCGATTGATCTTTCTATTTCTATTTCTTCAAAAATATATTTCTACAGCAATATCTTTGTTTCTGACTCGAACTGCTTCAAGTTTCGCGTCAATCAGCATTTACAGAACCATAAATATTCTATATATACGGTATTTCTTGGCATTGTAGTGGTCTTCCCCAACTTTGCTTGTAGTCTCCTTTACTTCTGTTGGTTTTCTTTTGAGCAAATTCTCTTCTCATCATTCTCTTCAAAACATGGCAAGTGTAGCATGATAGTAACAGGTGCTTCAGCGCCGTTGCAAAAATTCTTGACTATTGGCCAAAAAATGTTTGAGAAAAGCTTAGGCATGAAGACATGTTTGTAAAATCAATCGTTAGTTGTAACGCGGTGCAAAACCAACCGTTATTTTGAATCAATCGTATTCAGTGTGCATATTTCTTTTGAACCATTACTTTCACACAAAAAGAACGCCATTTCTGCAAGCCGATCGCGTCATCACGTAGCAATTGTTTTTACATTTATTAGTTGATTAAACTAATTTCATACTTGACTTAAAACTTAACAATCATTTACATACCGCTGCATTTGACTGCAGCGTAATAGCTTTTTGCAGCAAAAACCATTCAACTGGCGAGTAGCACCATACACGCATCCCAACCTGATTTATTCACTATTCTTTTAGGGACTAAAGCTATGTTTGGATAGAACACACATCATCCCCATTATAGCACATGATATTTCTGGTAAATGTAATCTGTAATCGGTACTAAATTAAAAGAAAATCAATTTTAGTTTAAATAATTGTGTAAAGTAGAATAACAAAAAATATGGTATCATAACACGTTTTCGTCCCTTGGTCAAGATTGTTGAAAATTAGGACACTCGCCTGTCTTTAGGGTACAAATCATCTTTCTCATAAAGAAGATGACAACTAAAAAAGCTCGTCGCTGCCAATTGAGTTATAACGACTTTTCAATCGGAAATTAATTTAGATCTATACGTCAAAGAATATCTGTAAATTGACACGTTTTTATACATTAACTATTTAGAAAAATCCTTCGAAAAGTATATCAGATTTTCCTACTTACGTGTATCGACAAACGGGGAGGTTATGATTAAAATGTAATGCATGTGTGTTGGCTATCATTATCACTGTTGACTTACAATTTTTAACTAGATGAATGATTTATGAATACCTATGATGAATAACAGTGAAATACAATTTATGTAGCACAGTTATTTCGGTATGCTCTGTGTGGTACATGTTAGTGAGTGCACTGCGCTAAGAATGAGTTTCGCGTTCGTCATTAAACCATGCCTTACTGGCACAGAAAAATAAACGGTTATGGTTCCGTGTATAATGAACATGGACGAGGATCTTGCTATGCCACTTGCTAGCCCTTGGTTCTCAACCTTTTTTCTTCGTGGCCCATTTTTGTTACACATAAATTCTTGTGACCCATTAACTTTTCGTTGCGAGAGGAAAACTACAAGAAAAGCAAGATATTTCTGCGAAAATGAACACTTTAACGTTAATAATTAGAATGGGAATTGCCACTCAGCAGCAGAGAACAGCATTGACATTGATTGCCGCTACAATCAACTAACTATTGTGGTATAAATAAAACTAGCCATTTCTAATAGTCTTGTGGCCCACCTCAAAATCCTTCTATAGCCCAGCAGTGGGCCATGGCCCACTGGTTGAGAACCAGTGTGCTAGACCTGCTTACGTACTTATGCTAATGACTATGAAACAAATTCGAACCTGCTGATTAATGTCTAATTCGGAAAATTGATCACCGTTTTATTAAACAATGAAAAAGCCACCCTTTGCACAGAAATAATAAGAAAATTGTATTGTTTTCTCCATGTGGTTGAACTATCAAGAAGACTTCCTTTTTTTACGGGGATGAAAAATATGCTTATATTATATTTATGCCAATTAAGTGCCACTACATCTATACACAGTGGCGATGCGTTCCACATGTAGCCAAAAACGACAATTTTACTCGTGAAAAATATATCAGTTAGGCAGCGTACGCTCCAGTTGTTTACTAAAACTCCTATATCCTGATTTCGAGCTAATGACCAAACCAGATCGTGTTTATGACTGTATCAGAAGGTCGAAGTCATTGTATATTTCAGCTTCGCATAGCTGAATATTACCAGCTTGCTATACAAAAATTCGATTGATGTAATGATGGCGCTGGTATTTCCATAGACTGCGAGGTGGATTATTGAAATATTAAATTTCGGTAGAAAATTTTTTTGGTCATGTACAGAAATTTTCTGGCTATTGATACAGAATTGCTATTATACTAAATCTAACACTGTATTAAAACTCTTTGTATGTCATCAATTTTGCATTTCAGCTCCTATACACATGTAGAACGAAACAAAAATTCCCCTCATTCAGTTTAGTTATTTAAATTTCATGACCTACGAATTCAAATAACCAATTTGGTTATGAATCAATGTCCAAAATGTGATGACTATGACACAAAACTATTCATGCAACAATGATCGCGTCATTTTACTGTCTATTCCATTACCTATCTGTCTTACTAACGTTGGTTTTTGAATGCTGTCAACACCGGAAAAATTTACTTTCTCTCAGTATAAATCGAATACGCTCTACCTGACTAGATCAAAAATTTGTAACATTCAAGAAAGTACTTTAACTTCTACTGAAAATTGACTCGGTCAGTCACTGCTTCGAACAAGTTAGGTTTAGTTCAGCTTGCTGTCCCGAATGTGATTCAGATGATAATAGTTACCTGAACCCTCATCTTGACGTTTGACCTATAAACTTTCATAAAAATATACTACTATTCACTCAAACTACTAGTATATTTGATAGTTCAACTAAAATTCAGATAATGCCTTTGAAAATTTGTTTCTTAAAATTATTGACTAAGAAGCTCTCTTGTCTTAGCTGCGTCCGCAATATCAAATGATGAAGGATAATAATTTTAAGGCTTTACTGACTTGCGATTCCTTGTACATAAAATGTTAAACGCTACATTGTAGCTATTGACTATAATATAAAATATAATCCATTCAGAAATTCATTCTTGTGGTACATGCGTCATCTCGATAGTTTTTACTTGGCATTGGATGAATACAAGAATCCTTGTTTTATTATCGGATCTGATCTCATCTAGACGTAAACGATACCATTTAAATTTTTAAATATTTCTGCAAATCTCATATGTCTATCTATACCCACCAAAATATCGATTGACAGTCAGATTGAGCGAACGAATTTATGGTTTATGAATAAATCTAAAAGCTTTGCAAAGAAAACAGACACTGCTAAAAATACTCAACAATAAATCTGAATTTATAGGTGAATACATTTCACAATGGTGAAGGATTAGAGCTCACATTTTCCAGCTAAAAATATTATTTAGTCATTTGACTTAAACAACCGGCCACGACATAAACTGTAGCTTGATTATCCCACTGTTTGATAACTTTACATTCACTGTTTTCTAACAAAACGGGCATAAATAGTGTTTTTGTAACCCTTTTGCAACGCATGAAAAATTAATGTTTGATAATATAAGAGAAACTGCATAGACGCGACTCGAAATTGATTTTCTGGTCAAAGATTTCTCATATAATATAAACTAAATAAACTAAACTTAATCATCTCTCAAGCAAGTTCTGTTCGAAAACTTTGCCAAGCTATTCCTAATAAAATCTTTTTGAAATTATGTTCGCAATTACGCGCATCATTTCATGTATTCCAAAATTCTCTTTCTAAATTTGGCACAACAATGAATGACGACATTGTGAAACGAGGATAGTCGTTTGCATGCATCATCATTACCTGCAGTATATTATACTTTGTCAAAAACGCATTGTAATTTGAGAAAGGATTTGCAAATTTGAAATATACGTTACTAGTTTAAATTACCATTTTAATAATGTCAATTTTGCAACATTTTATACGATTCCGTCAGAATATTGCCTGGAATACCTAAATTAGCACATTTTATTTCCCAAATTTGCGGTTTACTAGCCAATAAAGTTTCATTTTGACAAAGACATGATATATGTTATTGCTTGCTTTACAATCATAATCTCATTTTCAGATTATTGCAGAATTTCCACAAGAATAGTCCGAAAGGCAAATTATATATATATTAAGACCTCGTGATCAACAAAATTCCTGTCAGCTTAGTCATTCATTTCAGGCGGAATATTTGATTATACTAACATATTATATTATGATAACGAATGCCACATGACTATTTTAGCAGACTATCTGTCATAAATTACAACACGTTTTTCATGCCAAACGTCATTTCCGGTTTGCTACATTTCTAGAAGAGATGTGTTTAAATCAGTAACTAATAGTCCATCAATGTCAAGTAGAGATATTAGCATATAAGAAAACTCACGTTGTCTGACGAAAAGTACCGTAGTATTCATGTGGTTTTTATGAATTAAATGTCTTTACTTCATTAAACAGAAAATTACGGAAACGAGCATATAATGTTACAAAAGCAGAGCTTTAAACAGGATAAACTAAAATTCAAATAACTTTATTTTAATTCTGTGCTTCAATCCGACCGTCCCCGAAAACCCCATCTTATTCACATTACATTACGCACCTTATATATATATATATATTACATACTCAACCACGATAAATGTTTCAAGCGGTACCAAAGCTTAGGTTCGTATTTCATTTTAACCTCTTCCCCTAATATAACAAACGTTTACTTTACACAATTATGTCAGATTCACTTTACCACTCTCTAGTTTCAAGCATAGAGCTCAATTTTTATTTGGGCTCGATTTTCTGGGCTGATTCGGAATTGGAAAGCTGTTTGAACTTGAATTCATATAAAAGTGATTTTGTTTGAGACGCAGTTCTAAGTAATCAATCTTTGAAAACAGATAACAGTTACTGAGGTTGGGTTCTATTTATACGATTGAAATAATTTGGCCTATTGCTATATATTTTCAGCATTCAAGCTCGAATTTTGGAATTCGAGTCCACTTAACTCAGCAAAAGATAGCCCGTGTAAAACTCCAAATATGAATGAAATTATGCGTGTAGAAGAATGTATTTAGTCTTCATCAATGCTCGTCATCACAATATAAAGTTCATTTACCTTTCCTTTACCTGCTAAGTGAAACATGGTTTGAAACATGGTTAAATCCAATTCAGAAGGATATCATTATTCCCCATTCGTTTCTGGTTTCTATCAGTTATTTATTTTGGTTATTCAATTTCTAGTATTCCTAATTAATTCTGCAACATTTCGACCATTTTAAACGAATATTGCGGTTCGAAAATATATGAATCTATCCTTCAGCATGACCACGAAACGTATCCACCAAAATCAGCCAGTTTTGCAACAAAATCGTGACGCCTAAGCGCAGATAGAATTCAAAATTTGTAAATTTCAATGCCCACGAGACTTTGTGAAATTTCGTCAAAACTAGAAAGAGTGAACGTTCATGACAACGTAGGTTTGAGCAAGCGTTAGTGTGCAACATAGCCTACTCATAATATTAGTATTTTTTACAGTATGGCCGTCCTTTTAGATGAAATAATGCATATGGCAAGTAGCGCAAGAGATGTATACAAAATAGTATAATTTGCTGACGTTTTGATATCCTATTCAGGGAAACCTTATCGAGGCTTTAACGTTATAGAGTTATAGACCAACGTTTCCCAGCCTGGGAGGTATTCCCTCCCTAGGGAGGATTTTTTGTCGCGCCTGGGGAGAAATTTTGCTTTGACTTTCTGTCTTTGCTATATTATACTAAAATTTTTCAGTTCATTATTATTATTACTATAATTCTCATTTCTGCATACTTATAAATAGTTTGAACTGTACAAAAGCGAGTGAGCGACTTTAGCCTAACACTAGCTAAGTATCCTTTAAAATTTAATAAATAAAGTAGTTTTTGTGCATAGCAAGGAAGGAATAAGAAGTTCTAAAATAGGTGAACATGTGGTTCAGCGATGAAGGTTGGTAACCACAAAAGCAGACATATGCCTCATTATATATAAAAATTTAGCTTCGCAAATTCCATCCCAACATACCGCTATAACGTGTTGCTTACCGCTTACAGGAATTAGAAATAGGCTCAGTCTTATTATGCTCAACAATTCCGTTTACGTATATTTCCAAAACTTGAGGGAATATGCAGGTTTACGTATTGAATTCGCTTCGACATTGAACGATGATATCACAAAAATGATCATTTCATTATAATATAAAATCACATTTTGTATCAAATGTATGTGGAAACTCTCCGAACGATCAACATAAATTCAATTTGTTTCATAGTAAGTAATATTTTCGAGAAATTTGTTGAAAAAAATGTTCTGCAATTTCTTGCAGAAACAGAGTATTAAAGAATTGGCAATGTCAGTCATAATTTATTCAATATATCCCGCGTAAGTAGATCCTTGCTCGAGGTCCGAGGTTGACTCGGATACGCCTTTTTGTTCGTGCTGAAGATTTGGTATTTCCAATGTGCGGTTTCTCTGTATAAAAATAAACAAATCCAAATTATGGATCATTGAAATCCAAATCGATTTATTTGCTTGTGCCCAATCATAAATTGCACAAAGTTTTAATTTTTAATCATGGGTATCCCCGAGGTCCTTTGCAACATTATCTTTTGTCGGGTCGATCTTGTATGAACCATCCGATAACGAGAATATATGAGCGCGATAAAAGTCAGCAAACAATTTAGGAATTGATAAAGCATGATTCAATTTAGGGCCGAAACAATAGACTGATGCATTTCCTGATAATGCTCAATATATTGATGAGTTTTGGGTGTTAATTTCTCTCTCTCGGCCTGGCTTAATATAAAAAAAAACTCAAACAAGGAAGAAGATATCGTCACGCTAATAACATAATTGCGTAAGTCATTTTTGGCAGTTTTGAGAAAAACGTAAAAAACTTCCTAATGATATTGATATGCCATTGAGAGTCAATAATTTGCCGAGGTGCAATTTTTTGATCGTAGCCGGATTTAAGTTAATTTGTATGACGCATTTATGTGACGTCATAATGGCGCACTGTGACTTACGCAGAAAGGTGTCTATGACTTGGGGACATACGCAATTTTGCAACTTGACTATGTACACCAGTCCTGAAAACCAAACAATCCAATAACAAATGTAATTCTCAGTATCTACGATGTCTAATCCCCAAAATAGCTAATCTGTTCCAATTACATTATTTTTTATGTTCAAAAATATATATTTCATCAATATAACACGCTCTGCACACCCACCGAAAGAGGAGTCAGATTAAATATAAAGAATAAAACAGCGATGTACCCTTATATAAAAGCCAATCAAGGTGAATTGAACTCAGACAGTGAATATCACAAGTGCACGCCCTCTTATACTGTAGTATAAATTCAAATTTATAAGCGCTAAACTAGAATCTGGGATGCAAAAACTCGAAAATTCTTCGCCGAGGTTATTTTGCCTTTGTGACGTCACAATAATCCTGCGGTAACACCAATAATTCAGTATGACGAAACAATTGCACAAATGTGCATGTCATACAAAATCTCTATTTTTATGGGTTTCGGAATTCTAAAACAAAATCTGAGTTAACAGACAGGTGCGCAGCATTACATAAATGGTTCCATTACATTTGAACCCATGACAATTGCACCTGTATGCTATTGTACCTATGAATTTTTTTTTGTTTTACGGATAGTTGAACCCATACTAACCCTAACCCATGGGTTTTAGAACCCGCATATAGATTGAACCCGTGGATATACACATGGGTTCAAATGTACGTGGGTTCAAATGTACGGTCACCACAAAATCTCCATTTTTATGGGTTTCGGAATTCCAAAACAAAATCTGAGTTAACAGACAGGTGCGCAGCATTACATAAATACCTAATTTATAAAAAACTCAAAACCGCCAAAAATGACTTACGCAATTCGGTTATTAGCCTGACGATATGATTATTAACGTTGCAGTCTGTATAGAAACTAATCAACGCAATCTAATACAATATGACGTTTTGAATGCCAAACCATATAGCAGGAGAGCTATCAGCGACAACTTGCGACCAATATTGAAATTAAGTTTTGAACACCACGAAGAGCTAAAGAGTCCGAGTCATTTGTCTAATATAAACAGACATCGGATAGTTCGACCTAAGGCCAAAAATTCAATTAATCATCGATTAGTTACAAAGCGCATCGTATAAAACCTTCCGCCTCCCAGTATTCGGCAGCAGTCTGTGGCATGTCGCCGTATGTGTAGCCTATTATCCTGATGCGATCAGAAGATTCAACACTGTATAAAAATTATCTATTACAAGTGTTTCGGAGGGTCACTGCTTTCTCATTATCGACTTACCTGTGTCTGAAATTGATATTGGCAACGTCTCTAAATCAAATTTTGTAATAAAGTATTTCAGAGGTAATTTATTGCTCAGAATTCCTACTTGTTGAAAGATTCTTATGATGAAATTTCGCCATATTTCTGAATTTTACTTATTGTTTCGATGTTTCAAAATATCTAGAATGGAGGATGAAAGAGGTATGTGGATGAAATTAGGTTGCGGATGAAATAAGTTCAAAAGTACGTTTTGAATTATGGTTAGTTCTAATATAAATCTAACGAAGAATGTTTCGAAGATCTATGATCATAAAGATAACTCAGTACCTTATTGTTGCTATATTAATATTTAGTTCGCAATTTAGCTTACTGCTCAGGTTTTACTAAATTTAGTCAATTTTTCATCCCATAAATGTATAAATGCCAAGTTTTCGGTGCTTATTAATTGCTTTTGCCATGAGTTGACTTTTATCACGCTCTTGATATTTAATACCAGATTCAAGTTATATAGGTTGTTTACACCGATAATTAATATTATTTATGCTGATTTTATTTATTGTCTTGGTAGTAAGGAGTCTGTAGTTTGACAAAAAGTTTTTGTTGCACTATTTTTCACTCCGTTATTTTTTTTTACATTCTATGTTCTTATATTTGCTCTATGTCCAAAATAAACAAAATAATGTAACTTTGAGAGCAAAAACATTTGCGGTAATAAGTTGGCACATTAATACAAAAATCCCAGATTATCGAGTTTACTGATAAACCAAGCACCTCATGTTAGTAATAACAATCGACAACCCTGGATAATTATATGGAGGAGTTCATTTATCTCTTCCTAACTCATCGCAATCGAATATAAAAAAAAATTGCCGATGACTGAATATTTTGCTCGTCTATTGTACAATTTTTAATGGGCATCTACAGGAAGCGTGCACTTATATAATTTCCTTTGTAGCATCATGCATTTTTGAATCGGCGAATCACGCAGTCCACGGTCCATAGTCTTTACTTCTATTCGTCACGACGCTTTGAGTGGATGTAATAATTTAATCTTCAAAATTTATCCAAAATATGACTAGCAAGCTAACCCAAACTATAGTAAAAAACGATAAAATATATAAATATATAGGGCTTGCATAAACATATGGAGAAGTTTGAGCATCATTAAATAACTTGAACCTTAACTGAAAAATATTATTTATATTCTCGAGCCCGAACAAAATCTATCAAGTACGGTGATTCGGTATCTTCAGCACTCATGAGTCACAAAACAAAATCTGTTCGTTGATTAGTTGCTATGTCGTCCGTCAAATTGATCTTTTACCGACGCCATGTCGGTATTTAGAAGTTCTTCGAAGTCCTCCTCTCAGAAACATGTTAAACATATTTATTTATTTGTTGGTGTATATTTTGTCATGTGCCATATGTAGAATGCAGTAAATAAAATAAGATATAGTCTACGTGAATTTAGGAAAAAGTGGTCCGATTCACAGTTTCAGAAAAACAAACGATATGAATTATTCTACATTCAAGAAAGAATTAGTTTTAGTTATTACTTTAATATATCAAGTTAATTTACAATTTTTTAGTTGCATCTTGTGATCGATTCTCTTTGAACAACAACAAACCGTGCATCTCATTTGAGGGGATATAAAAATTGAATTCCTGGCTGTATTGTAACTGTACTGTAACTGTAATTAGTCTAGAGATGTATCGGTATCGGGTATCGGTATCGGCAATATCGGCCATTTTTTCGGTATCGGCCATGTATCGGTATCGGTTAGATTAGGGCCGATATTTTTGATATATTTACCTTTTTGATATGGTTCAGAATGTTTTAAAAGATATGTTGGAATACTACTTTTTAATTTATTTTTTGTCTGGAGAGATCGTGAGCTATGAGCCATACATGTCCCCACCCCCGTGAGTGAATAGGATTCACGTGTTTTTAGCTATTTATCAGCCAAACTAGCTCAACTAATTTGGCTTTTTTCGCCGTCAATTTTTATATATTGACATTTTTGATATTACATAGTAATTATGAAGAAATATATCAACACAGCACATAACAAAAAACAACCAGGCGCCCAGTTTTAAATCATACAGTGGAATTGGGGTCCTTATTAACGGCACATGAACTTTTGGCACGGGTATAAATTCTGGCTGTTTGTCGTCAAGTACGAGTGTCATTTAGTCCGTCGACATCGTTAAACTAAATTCCGACACAATTATCCCTCTACGCAGGTATTAATTTTAATTTTGTTTAACTACACAATGTCTTCATATATATATTGACATGACCGCCTAGCCCTAGACTGTCTCAAAATATATGATAGCAATTGTAAAATAATATAAAATAGTAAAGTAAAAAAACATCCTCGACGGTTATAGGTAGGCCTTCTTTTTGTCGGTGCTGATTGATATTCTTTCACGTTGGCTTTGACTTATTGCGTCGACGATTATACGATTAGCCACGGAATAAAATATCTGTAAAATGCTTTTAATTTGAACGTAGGACGGCGGCGCTAGAATGTGTGGGTGATATTCGATATTCTTTCAAACACGAATAACGATATTCGAAGGTCGCGATATTAACATTAAATTCAAATTGGACATCCCGGCTTATGAGTTTTTTAATTGAACACCGAGATTACTAGCTTTATTGTACAATGTATCTTGATCAGTGAAAGCATATGGATACCAAACATTAATTTCATATTATGTGATATATCTTTTTTTTTCGATCTGAAATAATGTGTTCTATGGACAACGCTCAAAGACCATTGTTTTAACCCGTCGGCCCTACACAGCACACCTAATTAAGTAATAATTACATAGTATCGGTATCGGAATATCGGTAATATCGGCCTTTTTGTAGTATCGGCGTATCGGTATCGGCGTTTTTAGCTGGTATCGGATCGGTATCGGTATCGGCGACAAAAGTGGTATCGGTACATCTCTAGTAATTACATTATAAATATGTTGTGGTCCTAACGCATACAGTTGTAGCACATTCAAGTTTCACATGTAGAGTGAAAATCGCAAAATACTTACTTGTGCGCCGGTTCAGATGCCAATAATCAGTTGTGAATCACTGATGATCTTTTGGGCGTGTAAAATTTTCATATTGCCAACTTACCTTTTTAGGCTATCGTGACCATTACCAGATCAAATCGATCTGTCATGTTGTTTATCTTCAAAAAAATTTGAAAATGCCTAGATTGTTATATGCATAATCATACTGCGTATATGACTAGGCTTACCATGCGTCCCGCTTTAGGCGGGACAGTCCCGCTTTTTAGCGTCTTGTCCCGCCGTCCCGACAAGTCAACCAAAAGTCCCGCTTTTGCGTTCAGCCATCCAGCATAATACACGAACACGTTCTTGTTACTGTTGTTGCTGTGTAGCGCAACGCTAGGCTACTTACTGAAGGTGAATGCGTTATTTTGTTTGTTTCGTTGTTTCCCGCTAAAATCAATTCTAATTGGTCCTGTTCGGACATTTACGTGAATATAACATTGAGCAACGTCTTTTTAAAGGTGGTATCTGAAGAAGAAGCAAGCTTAGCGAATAAGTAAATTCCCAATGCTTGAAAACGGCAGACTATTTCATTATTCTTTATTCCTTTTGCTGTACATAAAAAAATCTAAATTCGAATCATTTGTATCGTTAGCGTCTATTCCTTTCTATTTTTCGAACTGAATACGATATTTATACAGAGAATATGCGCATGAACTCTCGATGACAATATGGTCAATGAAGACAGCCGGGATGGCTTTAAATGTAGGCCTATGTAGTAAAATCGGAAACTGTAAAGTTACAGGATCACAGCTAAGTGGTCGTGTCTTTGGAGGCGTCTCGCTTTGAAGTCCAAAAAATATGGTAACTTTATATATGACCGTGTCTAATTCTTTCATGTGCTATGTCATGCTTCGTATATTAATGCATATCAACTTTCAAACTTGAACACTTGATATTTGCACCATTGGTTGTAAAACCATTGCAGTTAAATTGTTTTGTATCAAATCTTAGCATCGGTTTCCTCTTGAGCGGAACTCAAAAAGAGTGGAGACGCTGATTAAAGTGTGACGAATATAGTAAAAAAAAACGGGAAAGTGTAATCAAGTTTAAACATAACACCACTGATTTCATGAATTTTTAATATACAAAATTGGAATTATTTTGCAATGCACAAGCTTTAATCAGTGTTTTATATAATATATATATTTTGTAAACAGTATTCAAGATAGAACTTTTATTCCATTGTGACTAGGAAAAAGCAATCTCAATACAGTCACAAAACAAAATCTGCTCGTTGGTTAGTTGCTATGTCGTCCGTCAAATTGATCTTTTACCGACGCAATGTCGGTATTTGGAAGTCCTACTTCTCTCAGAAATATGTTAAACATATTTATTTATTGTTGTATATTTTGTCATGTGCCATATGTAGAATGTAGTAAATAAAATAAGATATAGTACTACGTAAATTTAGGAAAAAGTGGTCCGATTCACAGTTTTAGAAAAACAAATCATCTGAATTAATCTACATTCAAGAAAGCATTAGTTTTAGTTATTACTTCATTATACCAAGTTAATTTACAATTTTTTTAGCTGCATCTTTCTTTGTGATCGATTTTCTTTGAACAACAACAAACCGTGCATCTCATTCGAGGAGAAATATTCGTGATTCACGTATAGTCTTTTATATCAGTCCTTAAATCACGAACGACAGAGTAGAAACTTATTCAGGAATTTTTCTTGCATTCGCATATCGCTACTTTGGTGTGGCTTCACCAGAGAACGACGTCGAAATCATGGATTTTTGGTTTTGGTGAAGGCTGGTTCAACTCATGATGTTCGATGTTAGAAAAAGAAGTGATATGGAGTATATGGATGGAGTAAGCTCTAGAAGTGGTAAAATAATATTTAATATAGCCCATGTTTATATCTATTTTTTTTAATCAACGTTAGTTGGACTAAAAAAAAGCAAGAACTAAATAGACCACAGCTAGGATACTTTTTTCGAATTCAAATGCCCATTTACTTCTCCAACCAAGTTTTTTGT